>NC_133326.1:197825286-198027786 GCF_042186555.1 Aquarana catesbeiana
CACTTTTTTTGCCAGCGGTTTAGACATTAATGGCTGTGTGTTGAGTTATTTTGAGGGGAGAGCAAATTTACACTGTTATACAAGCTGTACACTCACTTCTTTACATTGTAGCAAAGTACCATTTCTTCAGTGTTGTCACATGAAAAGATATAATACAATATTTACAAAAATGTGAGGGGTGTACTCACTTTTGTGTATATATATATATATTTATATCTATATCTATCTCAAATCTCAAAAGCATGCAAAGTAAAAAACACAAAACAGAGCGCACCAGATGTGCAGACAAAAATACCCTTACATGAATAAAAATGGTAAATTTTGCACTTATGCTTTTGTGGGAAGCGCATAAACCCTACATCAGAGGCATACATATGAAACACGGTACCAGAGTCAAACGTGATAGAGATGAAAACCCACCGACTCCTATAGGATATTCATGGTCTAGAACTAAAACCTAAACGTTCCCTAGATCCCTCAAGATGCAAGCTCATGGAAATCTACACCTAACAAAGCCAAGGCTACCTTAAACTGATGACATAAAACCTTTTATGAATACAGTAATAAGTGTGGACATATTTTGGCCCTATCCCTCTCATATGTTTATTCAATCTCAACACCCCAAGGTGAGACTACTTCCCAGCCTAGGGAAATTGCCAATGGTTTCACCACTTTTTTTCTCCCTATATTTCTACAGCTGGAGACCGCCTAGCTGGCATCTTTAGATTCTTTAAACAAAATGAAAGCCTCTTTTCTCCCTAAACTGACACCAGATGAAAACTCCCAACTGGAAGCTCCCATTACACCAGATGAAGAGCGCAGATCATGATAATATCCAAAGGGAGGAAAGACCCATCCAATTTCCAGAGGGAGGAAAGACCCATCCAATTTCTCCCTTATGCTGCTCGTATCATGAACCTTGACAAAGTGGGCTTTTAATCAGCCCTTGAGACTAGAGGCGTTAGAGTCGTTTTACTAAAACTGGAGAGTGCAAAATCTGGTGCAGCTGCGCATGGTAGCCAATCTGCTTCTAACTTGCTTGTTCAAGTGGGCTTTCACAAAAAAAAAACCTGGAAGCGCATTAGTTTCTATGTATGCACCACCATGTCCTCCTTGTTAACACCATGTCGCTTTCTATCCACAGATGCGGAAAAGGCATTCAATAGCGTGCAGAGATACAAGTTAAGACTTATGTTATCTTTCACCTTCCGCATCAGCAAACGAAGAGAGGCAGGGATGCGCTGTCTCCAGCCTTCTATTCGTACATTCAAACAATTCCTTTGCAGACCAGTGGATTGGCTCTTACTGTGCAAACGGGAAACCACAAAGATTCCAACCTATGCAGGTGACCTCTTTTCCTTGACACGTCCTCTTACTTCGCTCCCCAACCACCAACATGAATTTGAAACATATGGGTCCCTGAATATCAATTTAAAAATCTTGAAGCATAGCAATTCCTCTTTCCAGATCAAAATAGTTGCAAATATAAATGGACCTCTTTGGCTCTAAAATATCTAGGCACTTACCATAACAGTGAATCCTGTTGAGACATGCTCTCTCAATTACCCCTCCCCCCACCGTCCCCAAGCATATAAAAATCCTTACCGCAGAGGTGGGATATTAAATGGTTTTCCTGGTTCAGAAAGTTATCAAAATGTTGGTCCTCCCAAACTTCCCGCACCTCCTGTCTGCCCTTCCCTTTAAGACACCCACGACTCTACTCAAGTCAGTCAACATGGAATTTTCCAAATTTGTAGGGGCTTCAAGGAGACTTGGACTCTGCAGAGAACTTCTCTCCTTATCCAAAGTTGATGGAGGACTAACTCTTCCAGATCACTTCAGGTACCACATAGCTTGCCACCTGACAGGACTAATCAACTAGCTTAGACATGTAGGGCTGAAACGCTCGTGGCTATAGTGCAGCCCCTCTCCCAGTTCACTCTCCACCACTTACCATGGTGTTTCCAGGCTATACCAATTATCTTGAGATTCCACCCCATCCCTATAACAATGCTCTCTGGTACTCCAGAAACTTGATTTGTCTCTATCTCCCCTTTCCCTAATCCTTGGCAACCTGGACTTCCCCTAGGCACCCTTCTCCTACCTCACACTTCTTGTCCACAGGTCTCTGGGCCTCAGCCCTCAACCTAATGACAACCACAGGTTTGTGCCAACTGTTCTCTGGCATGCTCTATAGCTCTGCCACTAACTCACATCTCTATCAACACTCATGGCGTCTATTAGACCACTAATTTCCGTTCAACTTCCCAACAATCCTGCCTTATTTCTCTTACACTATTCCACCATCTCTCTTGAAACCTACAAAACAAAAATCAGTCCTGAGCCACTTATTGAATGCAGTGAAGTCTTGTATTTCAGCCTACTGGGAAAACACATTCACAACCCTTAACCAGCTGTCGGCATAAATGAAATTCAAACACATAAAATACATGATTTCTTCCTCCTAAAACAAACGGAAAAGCATACACTGCCACTTAGTTCTGCTAGAATGCATTCTGCTGTTCAGATAAGGAGAAGGCCCAACTTTTTAATATCCAAACTCCCCCACTATACCCCATAATTTTACCCTTTCAGCAGCCCCTCCTTAACCCCCCCTTCTCCAGCACATGGCTATAAGCAAGTTGGACCACCCCATCTGTTTGTTTATTATGAATGAAGTCTTGGCAGCTAACTCTTAAAAACCTTCTGTTGTGATTCATTATTACTCCATGACTGTTTTATGCTGCTCTTTATTTGCAATGTACTTTTACTAAAGGCATTTTTTCCATGATACCTACTGCATGAAAACAAATCAGGGTTAACAGGAGAAATGTTATCAGGGACGGTAACCTCTTAAAGGTAAAAACAAAAACATCACCAAAGTGTGTCAAAGAGGACAAAATTTGTACAATGGGGTAAATAGAATGCCCCCAATAACGTGTTGGTGTCCATTTTCCTACTCTGATGAAGGGGTGTGGGTCCTGGAACATGTTATTGGAGGCACTCTATTTAATCAGGGTACAAAAGTTCAATCCTCTTTTGACATACTTTAGAGATGCTTTTGTACTTTTCCACCCCATGGTTTCTGCAATGTTAACTTCACAGCTCTCCTGTTGCTCGCTACTTATGACCTTATGCTCTGGTGCTCCATTAGAGATGGTGGTTCTGATGTTATGCCCTGAACAAGCTACTTAATTTTAAGTGCAATTTTACCATTTTTATTTATTAAAAGTGATTTTAACCTATTGATTCACTGCACTCTGTTTTGCGTTTAGATTTTACAGTCCAGACTAATCCAGGCAAACAGCCTTTCCACCAACTGTCTCTGCCAAGGCTCCCAGATTTATGCAAATTGAATATATATGTATGTATTATCTAGTATATAGTATCTTTAAAAAAGAATTCATTAAAAAGTATTTCAGATGACAAAAAAAGTCAACACACTGATACAATCTGAACATTTTAATTTACCATGCCATCTTCTCAGTACGGTTTTCTCCAGTGTTTGTACATTAATAAATACACATGTAAAAAAAATCCAGTGTCTAGCCTTTGCCATAAAAGTTTGTCATAAAAATCATTTTTAAACATTAAACAAAAACCCAGCCAAAATGTAACACTTTAAAAAAAAAAAAAATAAAGGGAACAGAAAGATTTACAGGGGTGATAATAAGAACATATCATACCTATAGCTTTTTACTGTCATGAGACCTGTGTATACAAACCGGGTATTACTTTAACGACACTGAACACATGGGATAGCAACATTTTGTGAAGCTGACCAAACAAAATTGGAGATTGTCCAACTGAATCTATGATCACAGACCATGAATTTTACAAATGATGAACATAAAAGGCTGCAGAACAAACTGCATATGCAAATAAAAAACCCCACTGTTAGAGACTTGTTATAAGGCACTTTTAGGCATGTTTTTGCTGTCTTTCATTCAGTGCAATTAGTAGTAGTCCTTGTTCCTGTAAATACTAATCTCTGCTTGTAACAACAAATGTTTTTTAACATTTATTACAGGTTGAGGGTGATTTAGCTGAGAGTGTTTGCAGGATCAACTTGTATGCCATGTTACTCCGTAGTAGTCATTCTATTGCTGAGAAATGGATAAAAAAGAATTCAACCAACCACAGTGTATCAACCAAGCTTTGTGTATACTGCATTTTACAGTATCTTTACTGCTGCCTGTCAACATATTATATACAACTGTACATTGAAAACATATGTTATCACAGTTTTAAAAAAGATCTCTTAATCACTTCTTATTGATTTTTAAATATTAGTCTGATACTCGCTGTCTGTAGACTGGAGTAGAAAATGTGTGCTTTTCAAGAAACAATTTAGGCTACTCTTATACCAGGCGAAAAAAAAATCTCAGTTTTCTGTGAACTTATTTGGGTTGTGCTGTTGTATGAGAAGAGAACGGAAGTAAAGCTCAGTATTAGAAAACAAGGTGCTCCGAATGTAACACTCAGTTCTGGCAATAGACAGAAAGCGGACAGAAGGGTCTCAGTAACAAACGAGTTCTATTCAGTGTGTTGTATAGGAAATGTCAAGTACAAGGGTAGGATGTACAATTACTATCTGATTGTTTTATTTTCCTTGTCTGGAATTAGGATGAAAGTTTCTGTAATAAAAAAAAAATGTTTGCAATAAAAGTTAAAAATTCAAGTAATGTGCAATCTTTGTAGTATAAAAATATTTGTTTTCAGCAGGTCTGCGAGTATCAAATAACAAAACTAGTAGTAAAATTTACAAAAAAAAGAGCTTCGTTTAAGAGTCCCCATAAAAATATATAAAATATCTACAAACATATTCTTTTACAGATTTTTACAATGATTTTTAAGACACATAAGTTGGTGAGGTGAATGAAGGGCACTTGGTGTCATCTTTTAGTGTGCATTGTTCAGCAGGCAGGAAGGTCACATTGTGACACAACACAATTCAGCAGTGCTCGACGCCAGGTGAGGACTGCCTGTATATTGCCGATTTCTCCAGAGCAGAACCATGCTATTTTCATGAATTCATGAATCTGTTAGCTTAGTCTACACCACAAAGCAGTCTCCTTGTATGGACCTGTGAATCTGTCCGGCACTTTCTGCTGTGTCCTCTGTTGTGATGTCCTTTTCATCCTCGGGAAAGGAGTCTTGCTTATGCTCTCTTTTTTGGCACTGGGTGCTTTTAATTTATTAAGGATCCCGACAGCACAGCTCTTTAGTTTATTATTTATATCATGAAGCAGTCACAAGTCTGCCAAATTAAGTAATTGCCTTAGCAATGATACATCCTCGACCACCACAGTTGTGCTCCTCTGTATAATCCCAGATGTTCGGGAAGTCACAAGCTTTGGGACGAGGGGTTCCTGGTCTGTAGAAGTCTTCACAATCTGATGATTCAAATTGAAGTTTCATTACTGCCACTGTTCATGAAAAGAAAGGAGCATGCAGGATTTGGGTTAAACACATACATTACCGAATGTTAGTTTACATTGTCATGCATGTCACAGAAAAAGAAAGAGGACCAGGGAATACTCATATCTAACATGCACTAACAACCCTGCCACCGTTTTAGTGCATTCCAGTACTCATGCAAAGATAAAGTAACTTGTGGGGTTTACCAATGTCATTGTTTTACAGAATCTTGGCCATAAATTAAAATCGGACTTTCTGCTCCTGGGGAATCAGGTGGCTGGTAACCCTACAAAATGATAGGACAACTTTTCTGTAAATGGAAGCCCTTAAATGGCTGTTATTTATCAATGTATCACAACAAACTGTCCATGCATACTGCTCTACAATGCTGTTCTTCCATAGAACGAGCATCACTACAGGGAATCAGGTAGTGTCAGGCTCCTGTGGTGCACAGTAGCCTCAGCAATGGTTAATAACAACCTTCCAGAAGAGAACCTTACAAAAATGAGCAGTGGTATATCAGACTTCATGGAAATATTAGAGATCTGGGAAACATTTAAAATAAATATATTACACTGACAAAATGTATGTCTACTTTTATTTTATAACTGAAGCACCAGAGTTTGGCAAACAATTTATCTACAATGCAAGACACTTTCACCCCTTCCTGCCCAGGCCAATTTTCAGCTTTCAGTGCCGTTGCACTTTGAATGACAATTGCGTGGTCATGCAACACTGTACCCAAATTAACTTATCATTTTTTTGAGACAGATAAAGCTTTCTTTTGGTGGTATTTAATCACCACTGGGTTTTTCTTTTTTGCTAAACAAAAAGACCGAAAAGTTTGAAAAAAAACCCCCCAAAAAAAACAAACTTTTTCTTAGTTTCTGTTATACAATTTTGTAAATAAGTTTTTCGTCTTCACTGATGGACATCGATATGCTGCACTGATAATAAGGGGGTGTTTGTGCGTAAAAGGTTTTTTTTTTACCCTAATGCAGAGAATGGATTAGGGTGGAAAAACCTTTAGCCATTAACAATCCATATTTCGAAGATAAGGAATTCAAAATACAACTGAAGCTGCCTGCAGACATTTGCATATTAGTTGTATGATTTTTGCTCCATCTAAGTAATCCTCTTCTTTTCAGACTAGGCACACATAACAGGAACTTCTACGTGCATATGACAAGTAAGTGCTGTTCTGAATCAGATTCTGTTCAAAGGGTACCTTAAAAAAACTGAGCTTTCAATTTAAAATTTAACTGGCCTGAGTTAAACTGAAACTTCAGATTTATTTTCAAGCAGCATTCAAGCATATCAGACCTTCTTTAACTAGATAACATTGATTTGAGTGACTTAAACTCTGCCACTCTGAGACAGTTTAAAGCTGCTGAGAGGCATGAAGTGAGGGTACCAAAAGCTGCCCCAATATCCTACAGTTAAATCCCAACTGATATGACAGGCAATGTTTGTAAACTTACTGATAATGATGAAGCTTCTCAATTTGCCTTCTGCTCATTTCAATTGGCCAATAGGCCACAGATGCAGCACATCATAGTGATGGACCAATGAAAAAATATGTAGGGGGGTGGTGGGGCTGGAGGAAATGGAAGCAGTAAGCTTTGACATGACCCAGAAATTTTAGAGCTGTGCCTGACACAATAGCCTGGCATTCAGGGGAAGCAGGGGTTACTGGAAGCTGCTACAGGTATGTGTATGAACTTTGGGGTGCCTGCACTTTATAGCTTTCAGCAACTTACTTTTTTTCTTAAAGTGGCAGAGTCTCCATAAAGGAAAGCCATCTCTGTGCCATTTAGGAGCTGAAATTCTATAACGTTTAAGCACACTGACAATAAACTTGCATATTAGATTTGGCACTGATCATGTATGAAATGCATGGCTCTATGCACATATCCCATTATATGTTCATTTATCTCTAATGCAAATATTTCTTTAGCATACTTACTCAGAGTCTGAAGCCTCTCCATTTGTAGGTCCAGCTTGTACACTCATCGCCATGCCATTGACTTGTTCTCGAGAATGATCCCTTCGTACATTTTTAATGGTTATTGCTGTGTCTGTAACTGGACGGATGCCATCATTTGAACATAGTGAGGAAGTCTTTGATGAAATAGTACTTTGATTATAGTCTAATTTATCTCGTAGCCGGTTTTTCAGATTTTTGTCCGTCAAAGGAGGAGGGTATGTAACTTTATTTTTCAGAATACCTGTTAAAAAAAAATTAAAGAAAACATTTAATCTTTAAGCATCCCATAAAAATGGTATCATACCCCACCATTACACAATACTTGCAATAGTACCATGATCTACACCAAGGTTCCATGGAGGCCTAACATTCCTCCAGAGGTTGCCAGGGGTTCCTTGAGTAAAGAGAAATTTCTGCACCTCAGATAAGTTCCCACTGACACCATTGATCCTTTTAACTATCTGTAAGGGGGTAATTCTTCCCAATGACCACAAGTGACTGACCATCACACTAATGTACCATGAGTTGTAGATCTAGTCGTTTGTAGCAGGGGTTCCCTGAGACTGGAATGTTATTTCAAGGGTTCTTCTGTGTTGAAAGAGTTGAGAAAGACAGATCATACACACAGTGGAAGATTATGTCTATATACCCTAATGCTTTCTTGTATCTCTGTCTTGTAGAATGCATGTATTCTTTCCCATAGTCCTGTACACAACTGATCTGGTTTTATAGATTAGGTATAATACAGTTACAGAAGTGTTTTATACAGGATATATATGATATGATTTTTTTGTTAATTTATTTTAGTGCTGCGATTTTATAACCACTCTTTTCTTGTTCTGATTGCAGACCCTTTTGCTACAATAACTGAACAGAGCACAACTATACAAACTTGAGTAAAAGGGTTAGAGTGACAAGTCTTATCAATCATGTAATATCGTATATGTTGAAAGGGATTAACATACTCAACACCATTTCCATCACAGGTATCTTTAGAATTAGATAACTGAATTTACAGCACGAAATGGACAAGATTTGCACATAATATATGATTGCACATCATCACCAGAAACACACTGTACAATAGAACATGGGTGACAAAGTTTGAACAAGTCACGTATAGCCTTTGTTCTGTTCAGTAAACTTGACTCACTAAGTAAATATATTGGGCAGGACAGCTAAAAAGGGAACACATTCATCATTGTCTGAGCATTATAGTTATATTGTTAAGTTTTATTAATGTTTAAGAAGGTTTCAGCTGATTCCGATGGACAAATCTTAACTCTTTGGTATCTACAAATGCCAGTTTGGTATGTACAAACGTATAAGCAAATTTTCATACAGAAATGTAATCATTTTCTTGTGTCATCACAGCTCAGTGGATGTTATCAATTCCTCAAAAATGGAGATAATCCTGAACATTACAGCAGTAAACCATTTCAGCGATCTCCAAACTGCTGCCCTTAGGCCCCATTCACACCTGAGCATAGCGTTTTCAGGCAGAAAGTCGTGCAATTTTACAGTGATTTTTACTGTGGTTTTCGGCGATTTTGGTGCGTTTTGCTGCTATTTTGTACAGGTCAAAAGGTCACCAATGTAAAAAGCAGAGAAACTCTCAAATCTGCCTAAAAAAAAAAAAAAGTTCCAGAACTTGTTTGAGCTTCAGGCGTTTTGGAGTGGAGATGTGAACCATCTCCATAAAGAATAATTGATTTTTTCCCCTCCAGCGTTTTGTAGCTTGAGGCTTCAAGCTACAAAACGCTCAGGTGTGAAAGGGGCCTTACTATGCCCTTATGTGGCCACTGGGGAACTATTCTACTCATTGATTCAAGGCATTATTTTCTCCTACTGACACCAACAATGAGGCACCATTCTTTCCACTGACACCAACAGTGGAGCATAACTCCTCTCATTGACAATGGTGGGGCCCTATTCCTTCCACTGGCACCAACGATGGGTCATACTTTCGTCCACTGATAAAAATGTTGGAACACTATTCCTCTCACTGACATCAAAGTTGGAGCACTATTACTACTGCCACTAATACCAACAATGGGGTTATATTCTTCCCACTGACATAAATGATGGAGCACTATTCCTCCCACTGACATCAATGATGGAGCACTATTCCTCCCACTGACATCAATGATGGAGCACTATTCCTCCCACTGACATCAATGATGGAGCACTATTCCTCCCACTGACATCAATGATGGAGCACTATTCCTCCCACTGACATCAATGATGGAGCACTATTCCTCCCACTGACATCAATGATGGAGCACTATTCCTCCCACTGACATCAATGATGGAGCACTATTCCTCCCACTGACATCAATGATGGAGCACTATTCCTCCCACTGACATCAATGATGGAGCACTATTCCTCCCACTGACATCAATGATGGAGCACTATTCCTCCCACTGACATCAATGATGGAGCACTATTCCTCCCACTGACATCAATGATGGAGCACTATTCCTCCCACTGACATCAATGATGGAGCACTATTCCTCCCACTGACATCAATGATGGAGCACTATTCCTCCCACTGACATCAATGATGGAGCACTATTCCTCCCACTGACATCAATGATGGAGCACTATTCCTCCCACTGACATCAATGATGGAGCACTATTCCTCCCACTGACATCAATGATGGAGCACTATTCCTCCCACTGACATCAATGATGGAGCACTATTCCTCCCACTGACATCAATGATGGAGCACTATTCCTCCCACTGACATCAATGATGGAGCACTATCCCTCCCACTGACATCAATGATGGAGCACTATCTCTCCCACTGACATCAATGATGGAGCACTATCTCTCCCACTGACATCAATGATGGAGCACTATCTCTCCCACTGACATCAATGATGGAGCACTATCTCTCCCACTGACATCATTGATGGGGCACTATTCCTCCCACTGACAAATGATGGGGCACTATCTCTCCCACTGACATCAATGATGGAGCACTATTCCTCCCACTGACATCAATGATGGAGCACTATTCCTCCCACTGACATCAATGATGGAGCACTATTCCTCCCACTGACATCAATGATGGAGCACTATTCCTCCCACTGACATCAATGATGGAGCACTATTCCTCCCACTGACATCAATGATGGAGCACTATTCCTCCCACTGACATCAATGATGGAGCACTATTCCTCCCACTGACATCAATGATGGAGCACTATTCCTCCCACTGACATCAATGATGGAGCACTATTCCTCCCACTGACATCAATGATGGAGCACTATTCCTCCCACTGACATCAATGATGGAGCACTATTCCTCCCACTGACATCAATGATGGAGCACTATTCCTCCCACTGACATCAATGATGGAGCACTATTCCTCCCACTGACATCAATGATGGAGCACTATTCCTCCCACTGACATCAATGATGGAGCACTATTCCTCCCACTGACATCAATGATGGAGCACTATTCCTCCCACTGACATCAATGATGGAGCACTATTCCTCCCACTGACATCAATGATGGAGCACTATCCCTCCCACTGACATCAATGATGGAGCACTATCTCTCCCACTGACATCAATGATGGAGCACTATCTCTCCCACTGACATCAATGATGGAGCACTATCTCTCCCACTGACATCAATGATGGAGCACTATCTCTCCCACTGACATCATTGATGGGGCACTATTCCTCCCACTGACAAATGATGGGGCACTATCTCTCCCACTGACATCAATGATGGGGCACTATTACTCCCATGAATACCAAAGATAGGGCATTATTCTTTTCACTGATGCCATAGATGGATCACTATTCTTTTCACTGATGCCAACGATGTGGCACTATTCCCTTCACTGATAACAACGATAGGTCACCATTTATTTCACTGATACCAAAGACGGGGCACTATTCCTTTCACTGATACCAAAGATGGGGCACTATTCCTTTCACTGATACCAACGATGGGGCACTATTTCTTTCACTGATACCAACGATGGGGCACTATTTCTTTCAGTGATACCAAATATGGGGCACCATTTCTTTCACTGATACCAAATATGGGGCACTATTCCTTTCACTAACGATGGGGCACTATTCCTTTCACTGATACCAACGATGGGGCACTATTCCTTTCACTGATATTAACGATGAGGCACTATTCTTTTCACCGATATCCAACAACGGGGCCCTATTCCTCTTCCTACTGACCACAGATGCTATGTAATTTTTTTTACTCTCACTGACCACCAAGCCCAAGGAATTTTCTACTCTCACTGGCCCTTTGTTTAAAGGGTTTGCAGACCCCTGCTTTATGTTATAAATAAGGTAACAATGTACAAGTATGCTTTTCATTCTTCTGCTATTTCTCGTTTTTGCTATAAGACAATAATTGGTGAGTGTCAAATTACGTTCTTCATAAACATGCCCTTTAGGGAATCATTATATAAAACATAATCTTAAGATCAGTGTTCTTTAGATATTTTTTTTTAGATTGGGGACTTAGGATTCCATGTTCAAAACCAATAACATGATTCTGAAAATGGGTAGATGAAGTACCGTCAAATATTGCCATAGTCAAGCTTACCTTTTCTTAGTTCTGGCTGTTGACTGTTGTGATTGTTGACCACCTTGCCATCCTTGGTCTGTGCTTCATTCTCCTTGTCATGAGGTATCTCTCCACAGTGATTAGCCTTGTTTTCATTATGAAGCTCCACATTCACTTTGGTCTCTACTTTCAGTGTACTTTTGCCCGCTTGATCCTCACTGTCACTGGCTGTCATGCAGTCAGCAGGCCAGTATGGCTTAACGTGATTTGGTATTGAATCCACTGCAGGAAAAAAAATTAATACAGTTGCAATTTTTAATGATCTCTTTTGTATTAAAACTGTGCAAGAATGTGCAGAGCAAGTGGTCTATTTTAGTAGATGGTAGTGCTGCAAGACCAAAATAAAAAAAAAAATGAAAAAAAATAAAAAAGAGTGCATATGTGCATTATTCAGTAACTGCACATCTATGACATGCATTATACGTGTACTTGAGGGAGTTTCCACTTGTAAAATGTAAGTGTAAAGAACCTGGTCCTCCAAGGTAGCAGAAGTTACTTCTTAGGATCGTTACATTTTTTTATTTTATTTATTTACTGCCTACCCCCCCCCCCCCCCCCCCCCCCCCCCCCCCCCCCCCCCCAGTTTTCTATTCATTCATCAAAAGAAATGACCACTCTAGTAGAGAGTTTCTTTTTAAATTCTGGAACTTTAGTTTAGCTCTATCTACATCTCCTCTTCCTAAGTCTCAGCAAACTTGAAAGATTATACTCCATGAATTAATGTTTTCTGGAGATGCTCTCTTTGCAGTCTGCCCTGCACCACTCCTACTCTTCTCTGTCCACCATAGCTGCACTGTTGCTAGTAATGCCTGACACAACAGACTTCAACAGAAGGTCCATCAACTCGGACTGTTGATGGGGAAACCACTGGGGTCCAAAGCATTTGGCCATGAATGCATGAATGCAATGAAGGACTAGGAAGATTCTGAAGCAAGTCTTGCTGTGTCAGGCAGGCTGCACCTCTTGGGAACTATTTTCATATAATAGGTTTCAGATTTACTCAGATTGGGGAGGAGGAGAAAGTTAATGTAGGGTTTTGCATAGTGTCGATACCCTTTAAATAACGAAGAAAACGGTCAAAAGATTTAAACTGATTACCTTTAGGCGTACTATGTACAGGCCCACGTTCATTGTTTTTAGGGCTGGTGGGTCTCCACTGCTGCTCTGTTCCAATTTCTTCATCTTCACTATCTGAAGAGCGTGAAGAAGCATAAGAGCTGCTATGTTCATCAAGAGATAACTCGCTATCAGAGTCAGAGTCATGTCCTGTACATAAAGAGATTTGTATAGTAAGTATCAAGAAAACCAGGCATATCTATTTCTGAAATTGAATGTTGACTAGGCTAGGAGCCTCACCATGAGAGCGTGTTCGGTTTCTGTGGAAATGTGCAGTATCTACCTCTGTAACACCAGCACGGGTCTGACCTGAAGACATACTGAGCTTTTGAGCAGCTTCATCCCTGTATCAGGAAATAATCAAGAAATAGTACAACTAAATAAAATGCATTTCTAAACCACAAGAAATGGACATCAATTATTATAACAGATGGAAGATACATCAGGACATGCACTGAACTGTTGAACACAAGCAAGCAGCAAAGAAAGCAAGATGTATTAGGATATTTTAAATAGAGGTTTTCGTTTTTATTTTGATCCATGTGTTTGTAAGATATCTGGAAGTGATGCTAATACAATACTGTTCTATTTAAGTGCAAAAACAGCTCCAGGGCATGACAAGCTTCAACAAAACTATGCTACGAAGTTCAAATAAAAACACCTTTCCTCAGCTCTCCATTCTTTACACCCACAGACAGTGCACTCTGCGTATGACTTTATAGGTTAATATATCACACACAAAAAAACAAACATTATTTTACTCAAACCCAGATACATATATGATTACACTGAATACAGTAAAAGAACAAAAACATCCTAACAACAACAAACATCAAAAGGAAATAGTGTTTATGTAGGATTTCTGCTTTGTCTTTACAAGTTTGGCGGTATTATGAAATGTTTCCCATATCTGAATGGGAACTGTAACAGTTTAATAGGAGATCTATAGTGAACCCAACACTAAAAACCTAACTGGGAAATCTTACAACCTTGTTAGAAATTTCTATGCAGAAATGAATGTTCTGCTAGGTCTGTGCTGTGATCTGAACAGTCCCTTGGATGACGGTACGTCATATACAAAAGTATAAATTAAGCTGCCTATATATGGATTGAAGTTTAGACCGTTCAGCAGGGACTGGCCAAATTCTGATTCATATATGGGCACTGTGGTTGTACAGAAGTTGGTCTACCGATAGACTTCTGTACAACTGCTCTGTTGGATTTTTCCTGCTCAATCAGCATACCAGACCATGGCCTGTAGCACTGATCCGTGTATTCTGAGGGTGGGGAAGTCGCCCCGCTGTCAAATCAGACTCAGTGGGGAGGATTTCCCTCATGCACATCGTGTGTGTGGATGCGGGAATCTGCTCAGTTTTTTTGGTTCAGTCCACTGGTTGAACAAAAAAAAAAACAACAAAAACAAAAAACGATTATGTATGGGCTGCCTAAGTGGGCATATTTATAAGGGGTATAGAAAAAGTTTGTTGGAGATCAGTACTCACTATTACCACAACACTGGGTGATCGGCATACCCGTGTGGTGTCCCTAAATTTGCAGACACCTGTATAGAGTGCCATCTCTGTGCCTAAGTAATAACTATAAAAAGAAAGGGTTACAGGGGAAAGAAACCCACTGAGAAGAGACACAGGCGGACCAGGCTGCTTAATAAGGGATACATTTTATTAAAAAAAATATGTTTAATACAAAAAAAAAAAAAAAAAAAAAAAAAGGGCCAAGACCAGGTACCCATCACCAACAACGAGATCATATTAAAAATAGACAATGTTGTCTGTTTAAGAGCAGCTGCATGCACACACCTATAACACAGGCAATTGTTAACTGGAGTAAGTACTATTTATGGACTATACTAATGATCCCGGTGACATGCACCATAAGTAACAGAGTCCATCCTTTCACTAAATTTAATTAGGTAAACCTCCTTTGAGCAAATAGCCTTGTAAAAGGGTAGTTGATTGAGTCAAGTTACTAGTCCCACAGAAACAGCTTTGGTTAAGGTTGTAGCCAGATATAGCTGCCAGTGTGGAGAGGTGAATATAGTCCACAGTTAGTAGCCAGTCCAAAGGCACAGGTATACAATATTCCAGGATGGAGTTACATGTATTCACCAAGTCTAACTGTTGGAAAAAAATAGCCCAATGATGCTGTTATGAAGCAGGCTAGCACTGGCTGAGAAATAACAAACTACAGGGTGCAAAGTAGAGATGGCAATTAGAGGACCTAAGGACTGCTCACCCGACCATTCATGGAGTGATATAGTCACAGTCCTGTGTTATCTTTCTCTGGTCCGTGGGCTGTGTGTCATCCTGTATGCTCCGTTGTTGGGTGGGGTTTGCGGGACTCCAGTAGGCAGTTGCCATCAGCACTGTGTTAGTGTCAAATCCTCTGGGCCACCGTCCGCTTGTCTCAGCCAAGATGGTCACTGCTGGCTTCATTCAATCAACTACGCATGCGCAAGCGCGATGTGATACGTCATCCGTGACGCATAGAGCGTCTCTGTCATGGTGCTGACATGTTTCACCAGGTACTCTGGTTTTATCAAGGATAGGAGGGGCATGAATTGTGTTTCTATTTATACTGCAGTCAGTACATCCTACTTTCAATTAGGGGTTGCTATATAGAAAATCACCACTAGATGTCACCTCTCATATTGAACATCACACTCTATCTTCTCTTCCACTATTCAGAGGCACTCGTTTATGGGCATATATTTGCAGACACAGATCGATACGGTTACAACAAAATTAAAAGTAGAACAGGATGACTTAGTAAATGTCTAAAATAATAGAGATATAGAATCAGACCTACAAGAGGGAAAAAGGAAAAAATAAGAAAATAGAAAGAAGAAAAAAGAAGCAACTAGTCGCATATATCACTATAAATTGATTAAAGCTGAGAGGAGATATTATATATTATAATATCTCCTCTCTATATATATATATTTTATACACAGCAGCTGCATTCAATGAAACAAAAAATTCACATAATTAAACATGCATCCAATGCAGCTCAAAAGAATGCAGGTAAGTTATTCATTCCAAAAAAGGCTTAAAGTTGCATTCTGTAAATTTACTTTAAAAGAGTCAGCAAAAATGAAAATTATGCCACTATTACCATTTTTTTTAAAAGATAACATTTAAATGCAAGAAAATCGCATATTAGCGCACTAGCGCCTGCAAACCGCCCCAGTGTGAAAGGACCCTAAGTGTCGGGGATTTTGTCAATAACCCCCAATGCTTTTGAAGTATCTCTGTTACCTGTTTCCACTGTGCCCCATAGGCAGTAATAATTCTTAATGGAGCTTGCATAGATGTTAATTTTTTTATTTTCATTTGTAGAAACCGTTTTGTCAGCCAGAAGGTCCCTTCTGTCTGTCAACCAGGCCCTTTTTCGTGCACGCTTCAAAGTGTTTTTGGGATAGCCCCCATCTTTAAACCTATCAAACATTTCAGTTGCCTCCTTACGAAAATCATCATCTTTTGAGCAGTTTCTGCGAAGTCGCAGAAACTGGCCCACTGGAGTACCTCTAATTAGGTGATATGGATGGTGGCTTGATGCCTGCAGAAGCATGTTTGCCGCTATTGGCTTTCTGTAGGTACAAGTCACCAATCGTGTATCCACACGTGTAATCTGCAGGTCAAGGAAGGAGATTGTGTTGGCATCTATGACATGCGTCAGACCGATGTTTCTGTTTAAGAGTTGACAGAAACTCATCAAGTTGTTCACGGTCACCCAGCCATACCATGAAGATATCAATGTACCTCAGCCAGGTCAATACCCGGCTGAGGTACATTGGCATCTTATAAACCACCTCCCATTCCCACAGGCCTAGGTGGAGGCAAACATATTAAGGGGCCCATGGAGCTCCCATCGCTGTGCCCCTCGTTTGCTGATAGTATCCACCAATACTTGTGAATACATGTAACTCCATCCTGGAATATTGTATACCTGTGCCTTTGGACTGGTTACTAACTGTGGACTATAATTATCTCTCCACACTGGCAGCTATATCTGGCTACAACCTTAACCAAAGCTGTTTCTGTGGGACTAGTAACTTGACTCAATCAACTACCCTTTAACAAGGCTATTTGCTTAAAGGAGGTTTACCTAATTAAATTTAGTGAAAGGATGGACTCTGTTACTTATGGTGCACGTCACCGGGATCATTGGTCTAGTCCAGTGATGGCGAACCTTTTTGAGCCCGAGTGCCCAAACAGCGACACAAAACCAACTTATTTATTTCAAAGTGCCAACATGGAATTAAACCTACTAGCGGCTCTGTACAGAGGATGGGACTGATCATCCCTCTGAATGAGCCCTAAGGGACCAAAAATGTACGATTCTGCCCAGAAAAAACATTTTCTGCTTTTTCAAAGGAGTGCGTTACGCTCAGAATACAGGAATCAGAGATGCGTTGTGCTCAGAATACAGGGATCAGACATGCCTTGTGCTCAGAATACAGGGATCAGACATGCCTTGTGCTCAGAATACAGGGATCAGACATGCCTTGTGCTCAGAATACAGGGATCAGACATGCCTTGTGCTCAGAATACAGGGATCAGACATGCCTTGTGCTCAGAATACAGGGATCAGACATGCGTTGTGCTCAGAATACATGGATCGGGGGGTGATGTGAAGGCCAATAGAGGACACTGCTATGGGGATGACCCTTCCTAAAGCAGTGTCCTCTGGCCCCTTCACATACCCACCACATACACAGCAGTGTCCTCTGCGCCCCCCTTTCCCCCATAGCACTGTCCTACCTGTGTATGTGCAGACAGAGTCCTCCACATTGTCATGCTTTAGCGCCCTTCGCCCGAGCCCCTGCACAGGAAGCTGCTCTCCTATTAGCCTCAAAGTCCAGGAAGGGAGGAGTCATTCTTCTCTTCCTCTGTATCGTGGCGCTGCTTACAGAAGCAGACACTCCGTGTCCTTCCCACTGGGCTGCCCTCAATGCATGCAGGGAGGGTTTTGCTTACATCTGCCGCCCCACTGCCTGTTCGATTGCACTGATGATAGGAAGCGAGCCCACTCCTCCGCGCCTGCACTGCCAGTGCAAGAGGCTACCTTGCTGGGGGATTCCCTCCCCTATCCTGGCAGCGCACTGAGTGCCCACAGAGAGGGCTCGGCGTGCCAGCTGTGGCACGCGTGCCATAGGTTCGCCATCACTGGTCTAGTCCATAAATACTACTTACTCCAATTATCAATTTCCTGTGTTATAGGTGTGTGCATGCATGGTAGAAGCGTGATGCAGCTGCTCTTAAACAGACAACTTTGTCTATTTTTAATATGATCTTGGTGTTGGTGGTGGGTACCTTTTTGTATTAAACACATTTTTGTAATAAAATGTATCCCTTATTAAGCAGCCTGGTCCACCTGTGTCATATTTATAAGGGGGTCTACAAACATCATTCATCTTCATCATATCCTGACAACCATTTCAACCCTAATGTGTATGAGAACAATTCAAAGAAAAGTATAAATACATTGCCAAATCACAGTTTAAAAATCCAGTTGAAGACATGAATTAAGCTGGTTTATTGTCGATTGCAACCGCTTAGCAACTAAACAGGATATTTAGCCTGCAACTAAAAGGCAGTAAGCCCTGTTTTTCTTTTCAGAGTGTTCATAAGTCTACATCTATGTACATTAGGACAGAAAAAAGGATGAGCTTGTGTTAGATTTACTTTGCTTTAGTGCCAGGCGGTGGGAAAGCTAGCCATGCAGAAAGCAGAATTTATCCTTTTGTTAAATGCTGAAAGATTTGATAGCAATATCTGCAAATTTACCTGAACACACTGGGCTCTCTGTAGCATGAGAACTTCTAATGGCAGCAGAAAACAAAATGTTTTTGTACTGACATTCAGGACTTTGGCAATATTGCAAGGTGTATTCTCATACAACGATTTTTGGTCTATTCCTTGAAACAAAGATAGCCAAGCGCCATGCACCCACCACCGCATTACCTGAGGATATAAGCAAGGTAGCTATTGTGGCTCTTGGCTGACCTGACGGTGCTCTCCAAGGAGACTGTAGACTCTCCAATACCCGTTCTGTACATGTTAGAATCATCCATATATGTGTTGTTGCAGTTTAAGGTTCGCTAGAGAGAAAATAAGACAACCATAAATAAGGTTCTAAATTTTTTTAATCACTTAAATAATCTGCTATGTCTAGTAAAACCTTATGAAGCATACCATTACTTTTGTCCTCAAAAACAGGCGCTTTTTGAAGCATCAGTTCCAGATATCTTACTAACACATGGATCAAAATAAAAAGAAATCACATAAAAAAGACAAAAGTGATGGTATCCTCCATCATTATATCTCTTCTGCACAAAGTTATTGTACATTATTGTATTTAATAGCAATATCTTACATTCTCATTAATATTCTGAATATGATAATTAAAACACATGGGGCAAGGATCCTTTAAACATCGCTTCCCTGTAAATATGCTCTTGTTAGCACACTGTGTCCAACCGATTTAAAGACGGACGCACAGTAAATGAATAGCAAATAACCAAAAGTCAGCTTGCATATTTTACACTCACTGCACAGAAAGAGCTTATTAATAGGCCAGCAGTATTGTTAGGAGTTTTTCCACACTGTGAAGCAAATCTACAGCATGGAGATACAGCTCTTTCATTCAGATTACAATGTCAGTGTACCATACTGCACATTTATGATGTGCACACTCATTACGTGCAAAGTATTCCAAGTAATCCTATTACAAATACCACATGACTACTATAAGCTAAATACCATAAATCCACTGTTAAGACTGTATTTTTTTCTGAAGAAACTTTAACACAATAAAGAAAATATTTGTTTAAAAGAAAAAAAAAAAAACACACACACACACAAAAAAAGTTTTTACTATTGAGTATTCTCAAGTCCTATCAAAAAACAATACAAAATTTAAAGAGAAAAGGCCACGTTTTGAAAGGAAATCAATGAAACCACACTTAGTACAGTATCTTTTTATCACGTATTGTTTTCAAAATATTGATAAATAATAATAGAGAGTCCACATTGCACATCATAGGAAAAACATTCTACTTTGTATACTATACTCTGTTGGGGTATAAACTGCTCCTCCAGGAATTTACAGAACCCTCTAGGTTTTAAACATGCTAAGTTGCCCAGAATAAATACTGTTATTCTTTAGCTTTTCCTGATGCTGTAAATATTTTCTTTAAGATAAAAATGAAATGCAGAAAGATGTAGGCTCGGGATAGGGTAGGCATATTCAGAATGGTCAGAATGGTGTGCTGGATCGGTATATATATCGATCCAGCAATATATATATATATATATATATATATATATATATATAATTTTTTTTTTGGGGGGGGGGGGGGGGGGGCATGCCATCCTTGAAAGGAAGAACTTAAAAACAGAGGCTGTTTTTAACACTCTGGGTTAAACTTTAAAACTCTTCAGAACAATTTGGTCATCTCTAAATTTTGCAGGAGCAAGTAACTTTGTGCAACACAGGATAGAAATAACCTGGGGAACACTTAAAGGCTAAGTTCGCCTTTTGGAACATGTTACACCCATATCCCCCTCTGTGTAACCTGCATCCACTGTCACAATTTAAGAAAATCGTGGCAATGTGGGGCTCTGCTCACATGGCTGCATCATTAATTCACAGTTTTCTGTGAATGAATGAACTAAAACTACTATTAACCACTGCAGCTAACAGCTTGGAATTCTGAATGAGCTGTGAGGGCACTGATGAGCGCTCTCATAGTTAATTCACAAGCCCTGTGATTTTTCAACAGACAGCCCTTTATGAAGGTATGGGCCGAAAGCTGCAGGGCTTGTGTGAAGAAGCCTGACCATTGCATCTTCGATCCACTAATTATGGGTGCAAAGCTTTCCAGGCTTCTGCAGGGAATTTGCAAAAATATGTGCATTTCACATTTCATATATGTACATATTTATGTAATGTAGAAAAACAAGACAAGACATTTCATAATTTTCAAATGGTCTAATAACACATTTGTGTGTTTTTATCAACAATTTCTTTATCTCTGTTACTGGAATGCTCAAATAAAACACAATAAATATTTACAAGGTGTGTGTACATATGATTTTTCAAATTCTCATTTCAAAAACTTTCAAATGTAATCCCATGGAGCACCGAGACACCAGAAAATGAATAGACAAATGTCAGACTGGACTTACTGTTAATAATGTGGCTCTTGTAGTAGTTGTCTCATCTGCTAGAACTTTCTTTCCAGTAAAAGTATTCTTTAATTGTTTTCTCACTTCCTTGTTAAAGATGCAGTGGAAAAAGAAGATGAAAAGCCCCTGCAGCAAATAAAAGGTCACATATACAGTATTTATTTTCCAATTACACACACATTCAACTTTAAGAATACAAAAAAAATGACAATCACCAAATAAGTGTGTATACACACGGGCTAAAAAATTTAGCGTGTAAAAGCAGTGCACAGTGTACCCACCAATAGCAGCCAAAATTTCATCGTTATCATCTGACCACATTAGGATAATAACAATTGGAATGAAATCTGTTATTGGCTACTGGACTCCATACAGCCATTACATATTGAACTAATAAATATAATATATAGCTGCAGTAGCATGATTTCGTAATGGCTATTAGTGATAGCCTACAGTTTATTACAACCTACAAGTAAACATCATATCCCACACTTGGCTATCTAAAGACCTAACAAATAGATTCCCACTTTGAATTTCTCCAGTGCAGCAAGTAAGTTATCAGTATAAAGATCAGCAGAGGTCCAGGGGCAGTTTAGGAACATATATTACTGCTGCTGACAGAAACAGTCAGTGATAGGTAATTTAATGCTGTAGATGCAATTTAGCCAAAAGCCATTTAAAAAAGATTTCACTAAGGGTAGGTATAGAGACTACAATGACCTAAGGAGAGGAGACACAGACTATTTTATGACTATTATTGTACCATATTATAGACAATTTGTCAAAAAGACAAATTCATAGAGATCTCAAAGCGAAAATCTTTTGAACATACAATAAATAAAATCACTTGTCTGAACTTAGAAGAGACAGCCATTTAAAATAGGCCAATCAACCAGCACAGTTAAAGATAACCAAAAAAAAAAAAAGAACTTGGCACCTGTAAATTTTAGTGGATCAACAGATTAGGACACAGTAGATCGGCTCATGAAAACAGATTGGGCAAATTACCAGTAGAACAGATCTGTCATTATTGGTTCATCTCTGATAGCCATGAAATGTAAAACAAATCTAAAAGGCACTAATACAAGTTTTATATATATATATATATATATATATATATATATATATATATATATATATATATATATATATATATATATATATATATATATATATATATATATATATATATATATAAAACAAATAATGTTACCAGCAATCAGATGTCTAGCTTATCTGCCAAAGCTATTTTAGGAATACAGCACAGTGGTTGTCAACTTAATAACTAAAGGGCCCCTCAAGTGCAGCATCTCACATGTCCAAGGGGCTGCATAATAACTTAGTTTTAAAATGTTTTTGTTGCATTAACACATAGTAAAAAATGTTTTACCACACGTTACTAGTGTGTTACCAGTACCATGTGATGGAACTGACCAATCAGAAGGTGTGGGATGTCTATGAACACACAGAGCTGGCCCGCATGAGTGCCCCCCATAGCAAGTGGCGGAGGGGGGGAGGAGTAAGGAACACCGGCGGGGGACCAGAAGAGGAGGATCCAGGCTGCTCTGTGCAAAACCATTACACAGGGTAGGTAAGTGTAACATGTTTGTTATTAGAAAAATAAAGGGGTTTACAATCACTTTAACTGCGTCCATGTTAGGATTTGGTCATGCATGAACTGTTGCTTATTTCAGGAGCCAATGATAATCACAAACAATGATAGAAATTGCATTTGTATTTATTAAGCTATCCAAGGCATTTTCTAGGAAGAAAAGAATGGAAAGAAACAAGCATTGTAACTGCTTCCAAGCATGAAGCAGTTGCTGCATATGCCGTTAATACTAATAGCTAATACGGCTACCACATCTACAGGTGTTTTTACAAACTTTGCATAAAAGCAAAGGTTTCATGGTTTTCATGTTTAAATAAATGTCATAATAATAAAATGAAATGGTTTTAAAATGTATGTCTTTGTTTTTATGAAGGACATGAGAGTGGGTGTCATAAAGCTGTGGAAAAGAAAATAGGGCGACAGAAGGTAGCAAAACAGAGATAAAGGGGGTTATTTACAAAAGGCAAATCCACTTTGCACTGCAAGTGCACTTGGAAGTGCAGTCACTCTAAATCTAAGAGGTAGATCTGAAATGAGTGGAAGCTCTGCTGATTTTATCATCCAATCAAGTGCAAGCTAAAACACTGTTTTTTATTATCCTTGCATGTCCCCCTCGGATCTACAGCGACTTTACTTCCAAGTGCACTTGCAGTGCAAAGTGGATTTGCCTTTAGTAAACAACCCCCAGAGTAATATAGGAACCAACATTTCAAATCTTGGACTGGGAAAGACTTAAGGCACAGCAAGGTAAAAATAAATACTGAATGCTGGTCTGCCTGTGGCAACGTTATTAATGCCATCAATATTTAAGTAAGAGGTGCTACTTCTAAGTAAAGTGGGTAATCTGATGCGGTGCTAAGGTTATAATGTCTCTGAAGTAGGAGAGGATGCTACATACACTGTCATTTCTCCTATTGCATTAGGTGATACGATTAAAGAACAATACAGTATGCAAAGAATTTTTTTTTTTAGCATAACAGTGTAAACAACATTTCTTCATCAATACAGTTCACGCTACAGATAGGTTTTATGTTAATGAAGACAGGTTACCTGCATACAGCTGAAGATGGCAAAGAGGTAGTGAAATGTCATAACATCGCTGTTCACTGCCATAAGCCCCAATAACCAGGTGGTACTGACTAGAAGCAGTAATAGGAATGCTGTTCTCAGTGTAGAGCTAAAGGTCAGAATAAAATCCTGGGTTAGAGATGTGCATATTGACGCATTATATTAGAATGGCAAAAAAAAACATTCCAGTAAACAGTTGGCAATAAGCAGTGGTTGGTATGACACTGTAGCCATATAACATTTTAGGTAAAGTGTTAAGATTGTTAAAAAAAAATTCAAACTTACAGGACTCCAGTTTTCTCAAACATCCGTTGCCTTCGCCCACAAGAGGTTTTCACAGCCAGTACAAAGATGATTATATTTATCTATAATGAAATGGTACATAACAGTTGCCGCAAATGTAACACTTATTACTAAAAACACTATTACCCCATTCAAGACTGTTATCCCGTCTCCATCTTAATAAATCAATGGAAACATCACCAAGATCATGTCCAGGAGCCCCTTTCATGTTCATTTTGGTGAGACATGCATGTATTATCAGTTAAGAAGAAATCTCTCAGGTCTCATTCAAATGAGCACAGAGGCCCGTACAGTATACAAGCCATTTGTTTATGTATCTGGAGCTGCGTGAAGGCAGCATGTGTTAGTCAATAGAGATAAAGCAGTTGTACACAATCACTCATATCGGAGTTTAACAGAATGCACTGCCTCGTTCGCACACTGTCTGCAACTGCAGTACTGACTAAAGTGGGCTACCTGCATGCAGCTCCTCACTGTTCTGGATGCATAAACAATCAGCTCTTGCAAGCTGCAGGCCTCTGTCCCCATATGAATGAGCCTTTATGCCCCATTCACACCCAGCTTAACATGCATACCTGCACACTTTTTTTTGGTGCATTTTCTCGCATTACACATACAAGGCCGCCCTTGGGGTGTGGCTTGGCACGCAGCGCGGATGGCAGCATAGAGAAGGAGCTCCGCTCTTTCCACAGCCTCTTAGCCTTATACTGACATGGCAGATTCAGGATATGGGCAAACCTAACCAGCTCCAGTCCGGTACACCTGCACGGCACTCCTCATTGATGCCACAGCATACCAGACTTATGCAGGTCACGGCAACAGGCAGCTCGAGGTGAAGGCTCCTCCAAGATGGCGTCCGATGACCACAAGGATGACTACAGTGAGGAGTCACAACCCGCATCTAAGGACATGGTGGGACACCGCTCTTCCCCTGATCACCCCCTGTCTTATGCAGACATGTCAGCGTTTTGTAACCGATATCAAGAGCACTTTTCTCCTCTGCTATCACAGAGTTGAAAGCTGAACTGCTGGCCCTGAATGAGAAAGTGCATAGCACAGAACGCCCGGGGCATAAGAGGATAAGGCAATCACCCACTTAGAGTCAGTATCTAATACCCATACTACTCAACTAATTGCAGTTAACTGCCACCTTGAAGATCTAGATAATAGGGCAGGAGACACAATATCAGGGTGCAGGGTGTACCAGAGACAATAACTTCTGATCAAATCACCTCAGCTCTGTCCTCCATTTTCAACAACTTACTGGAGACCTGCAGACACTATAATTGACTTTGAGCGTGCTCATAGAGCCCTTAGACCCGTCCGAGTGAGCCAGGTCCGCACAGAGATATAATTTGCTGCATACCAAACTACAAACTTAAGCAAGACATCCTGGCTCATGCCCGTCAGAATGAGCTAATCTCCTTTAACGAGCACAAGAGCACCCTATTTCAAGATCTATCACCGATCACTCTGGGCAACCGCAGGGCTTTGCGTCCTCTACTGGAGTCCCTGAAGGAACATATGCCCTGTCTGTCACTCTAGACGGGATCCAACACACCCTCAAGACCCTGGACAAGTTACCATTGTTCTGTGAAGCCATCCGAATACCACCTGTGGATCTTCCGGATTGGTACCGTGATTTCCGGTTCCCTCCATTGCCTCATAGTCCGCCGGCTACACTGCATTCCACTCTGACCAAACATCTGTCCAAGAAGGGGAAATACCAAAAGCAGGCGGGTGCAGACCCTTTGAGATCATCCCAAGCTGCCAGAAGCACAAGAGCCAAGGACTACACCTGAAGTACATACTGGTTTGTCTTTTTACATTGGCATTTCCTACTGATGTGAACGCCATATGATACAGCAATGGCTGCTTCACTTACACCTATATGTTCTTGTTGATTTTCCTCAATTTCAATGATGCTGTTATATTGTTTGGTTACCAACTAGGTGGGAACCTGAATATTGTTCTCTGTTTTTTTTAAAATGCCACTCCAATCTACCTGGTTGCCCTAATCTGGTCCCACAGACTTCCTGGGTCCCACTTCCCTGTTGTCCCCATCACTCCATACAGGGGCCTAATGGTACACCAATATAGTTCCTCAACATATATGCACATATCTTATTGCTGACCCAGTGATCTTGCTACTACACTTAAGGTGCATGCATGCTGCCTATATGTTATTTGTTAGACGTGTTCTGCTAGATGCACCGTATATGTACCTTTTCAATGGTCATATGTTCTGCCATTTTCCTGGATTTAACCATGCTATTGTTCTTATACAGTAGGTGTTACTTTTGTTTGCATTTACTACGATACATCAGGCTGCGGGAGGGAGCGGTTTTGCCTTTCTATCAAGACATATAGTGCCTTTATTTGCATTCTCTTTTCTTCTACCCCGCTTTTTTTTTTGGTACTCACTGTTGTAGACACAACCTGAGGAGCCCCTCTACAAATAGTAGAAGAGTGCTCATTGTCAAACCTGTACATAATTCCCCTGTTCAATCAGGTACCCCCCCACTTTTGTGGCGTGTTCCTCTCCCTCCCCACTTCTCCTTCCCTTGTCTTGGTGAGTGGAGGTTCTTCTACCTCTGTTCAATCCCAACCCGACCAAAATGGCATACTTGTCACTGGGGAGGTGCCCTACTCTGATATCACACAACCTGAGGGGCCTTAATATCTCAGAGAGAAGGGTGTCTCTTCTGAGGGAAATTAATAAAGCTCAGCCAACCTGTTTTCTTACAAGAGACGCACTTTAAAACTCACTCCATACCAAGACTGTTTGATAAACATTTTCCAGATGTGTACCACGCGCCAAAGCCAAACCCAAACCACAAATCCTGTTCCTAAAGGGAACGTGGCAAAACAGGCCAATAACACTGGCAAATGCATATTTCCCTAATTTAGGGGGCATCTTGCATTCTGTCGCCACCTTGTGGATGGACTAAAAAGCTTTGCTATTGGCTGTATCATATTGGGGGTGATTTTATTGTCCCTCTACTTCCACTGCAGGACACCTCCAATGGAAAATCCTTCATACTCCATCCTACGTAAAATCAAAAACCTATTGAATTCACTGTCACTAGTGGATGCATGATGCTTGGTACACCTGGCAGGTAGAGATTTTACTTATTACTCTCCATTGCATAAGAAACACTCGTGCATTGACTAAGCTTATCATGCAACGTGACCTACCTCTACTGCATGCTGCGCACATAGGCATACAAACTCTTTCAGATCATTGTCTGCCCGCTCATAACCATCACCCAAATCTGGATTTCGCCCCCGGAGTAGAAATTCACCTAGCCTCACCCACTGACCAACACGTGCCCCTTTTAAGGACGCACTGTGTCGATACTAACACGTTGAAACCTTTTGACTCTTTAAAACTGGACTTGGGTCCTCAACGTCCTTTTTACTTCTGGACCTACCGCCAGCTGCACAATTATGTGTACACTTCTCCAGCTAAACGTCAGTTTTTCAGACCTATGACCCCCTTTGAACACACCTGCCTCTCTGGAACTCCACTAACCAAATCTACTTCATTCATGTATTCCTGGCTTCAGGGGGCTAGAGGTGGGGAACCCCACGGGGTCCGAGCACAGTGGGAAAAATCACTTCAAACGAATCTTACCGATGAACAATGGCGGCAAGCCTCAATCTTTGCCCACAAATGCGCAATTGGTACAAGACTACAGAAAATGTCTTATAAGCTCTTAACACACTGGCACGCAACACCAGATAAAATTAAAAAGTGGCACCCACTGTGCTCAGACTCATGCTTGTGGTGTGAGCAAGCATAGGGCACAAACCTACACATATGGTGGGACTGTCCTCAGCTGCCCTTCTGGAATAAAGTATGCAAGCTAATTAAACCCATCACGGAAACCAAAATCTCTCTCACTCCTGCGTATGGCACCTTACACATCACAGACTGCTCCATGAGACGCTACAAAAGGTCTCTAACCAGACATCTGCTTAATGCAGAGAAAATTCTGATTCCCAGGCACTGGAAATCAAAGTGTGCCCCTTCCATCTCTGAATGGTTTCACTCAATAGAAGATATCTATCATATGGAGGAAACAGTGGCCATTGCTAGGGAATCCTCTGAAAAATTTAACAAGTTATGATCCCCCTGGTTGGTGTTCTGGTACTCTGACCAATTTTCACAATTAGATACACGGTGAAACTAACATCACAGCATAGGCTGCTATTTCTTTCTACCTACAGAAGGTCACCGACTGATTGTCCCCCCTGTCAATTTCATTATGCCTCATCTGATACTGACGATTCCCACAATGGCTCCATTGGACAACCATATCTTTAGACATCCTCACCAAGACTCTTTACTGATTTTTCTTTCTTTATATCTCATTTTACTTTACTGCTATATGGCCAATACTATTTGTAAGTGTTTATACTAATTCATTATATGCTATAATGTACCTTCTTGCCCAAGTTACATTTGAGGCCAGTTACTTTTGTTTCTATGTGGACCTATTCACATCATGTTGAAGCTTACAGCTTCAACATGCTTTTATGGTGTGTTTTGGATGCTTCCGTGGTGCTTCGATAAAGCTTTTGTGATGCTTCGGAGAAACGTTGGTGATGCTTCAGTGAGGCTCTTTTGAGGCTTTGTTGAAGCTGCCAGACAGATGCCCTGTGTGTGTGTGTGGATACCTGCAATTTCTCCAAAACAAAGCGAAGCTAAAGCTGAATTTAAGTCTCTCAAAAGCCGCAGGCGCTTCAAGCGAGCTTTGTAAGAGTTCTATGGAGGCTTTGAAATGCTTTGAATCACCACTAAAGCGACATGGGGTAAAAATTTTGAAGCAAAGCAAATACAAAGTGTAAACAGAACTGTAAGCTAACCAATTTATTTAGTGACAGGGGCTTTGACTGGCATTCAGAGAGCTTTAACAAAGCCTGTCCGAAGCCTTGTTTTGAAGCAAGTGTAGGGGCGGAGAGCTACTATTTGAGCATTTTATGAGCGTTTTTCTGCTCAAGTCAGGCATTTTTATTGAAGTCTATGGGGCCAAAAATGTTTGTAATATGCCAAAAAGAAGCTCATGTACTTTTTTGTGCTTCTAGCATTATGTTTCAGGCGACAGAAAGCTCATATGTGAACAGGAGCCATTGAAATGAACGGCATTTTGCTTGTTGGGCATTTTGGAGCTTCAGAGCTGAGCGTTTTACAAGCTGAAAAATCGCTCAGGTGTGAATGGGACATGTACTTAATAAAACCTGCATGTCTAATTTCTGATACTTTCTTACTTAAGGCCCCATTCACACGCTCAACAAGCCAAATACCATTCATTTCAATGGCCCCTGTTCATATCTGAGCATTCTGACACCTAAAGCAAAACGCCTGTCGCCCAAAAAACTACATGAACTTCTTTTTGACAGACTACAAGTGTATAGACTTCAATAGAAACGCCTGACTTGACCGCTTTGTTGCTCATTTTCTGCTCAAACAGCAAGCTCTCCACCCCTAATGGTTTCTATTGCCTAAACAAAAATGCCTGAAGCTGTAAAACGCTTGTAATACACTTTCCAAAATGCTTAAAAAAAAAAAAAATGCTTAAAAAAAAAAAAAAAAAAAAAAAAAAAAGCTTGTAAAAAGTTGCAAAAAAGCTTAAAAATAAATGCTGAATAACGCCAGTAAATCGATATGTTCAGGTGTGAATGGAGCCTAAAGGACAGTTGCCCACCTCTTTCAAATCCAATCCATGTGACTTTTTCAGCCCCTAGCTTAATTTCTGCTTTGGCAGCCACTGCTGCTCCCAATCCCTGCTCCTTCTCCAAGCACTCATTATTATATGTATGAATGTGAGTTAGGGACCTTAGATTGTAAGCTCCTTGAGGGTAGGGACTGATGTGAATGTACAATGTATATGTAAAGCGCTGCGTAAATTGACGGCGCTATATAAGTAACTGAAATAAATAAAATAAATAAATAACCCACTATCCTACCTAATGGCAAGTCTTCACCTCTAAAATCTTTCTGCCCATCCTCTCCCCAGTGTCACATTCATCACACACAGGATGGAACCACGTGCCTTGGTACCCATTTGTTGCTCTTCTATACATTAATGGTTAAATACTAATGCATATGAATATGTTGCACATCCTACAGTGCCTTGCAAAAGTATTCAACCCCTTGGCTTTTAACCTATTTTGTTACATCACAGCTCTCAGTTCAAGGTTTCTTTAATCTGAAAAATACGTGATGGATCAGAACACAACAGTCTAAGTTGATGAAGTAAAATTAGAAAAATATATCAATAAAACTATTTTTCAGAAATAAAAAACTGATAATTGTGCGTATGTATTCACCCCCTTTGTTATGAAGCCCATAAAAAGCTCTGGTGCAATCAATTACCTTCAGAAGTCACATAATTAGTGAAATGATGTCCACTTGTGTGCAATCTAAGTGTCACATGATCTGTCACTACATACACACCGTTTTGAAAGGCCCCAGAGGCTGCAACACCAAGAGGCAACACTAACCAAACACTGCCCTGAAGACCAATGAACTCTCCAAACAAGTAAGGGACAATGTTGTTGAGAAGTACAAGTCAGGGTTAGGTTATAAAAAAAAAATATCCAAATCTTTGATGATCCCTTGGAGCACCTTCAAATCTATCATAACCAAATGGAAAAAACATGGCACAACAGCAAACCTGCCAAGAGACTGCCGCACACCAAAAGTCACGGACCGGCAAGGCGGGCATTAATCAGAGAGGCAGCACAGAGACCTAAGGTAACCCTGGAGGAGCTGCAGAGTTCCACAGCAGAGACTGGAGTATCTGTACATAGGACGACAATAAGCCGTACGCTCCATAGACTTGGGCTTTATGGCAGAGTGGCCAGAAGAAAACCATTACTTTCAGCAAAAAACAAAATGGCACGTTTTGAGTTTGCGAAAAGGCATGTGGGAGACTCCCAAAATGTATGGAGGAAGGTGCTCTGGTCTGATGAGACTAAAATTGAACTTTTTGGCCATCAAAGAAAACGCTATGTCTGGCGCAAACCCAACACATCACCCAAAGAACACCATTCCCACAGTGAAACATGGTGGTGGCAGTATCATGCTATGGGGGTGTTTTTCAGCAGACGGGACTGGGAAACTGATCAGAGTTGAGGGAAAGATGGATGGTGCTAAATACAGGGATATTCGTGAGCAAAACCTGTACCACTCTGTGTGTGATTTGAGGCAAGGTCGGAGGTTCACCTTCCAGCAGAACAATGACCCCAAACACACTGCTAAAGCAACACTTGAGTGGTTTAAGGGGAAACATGTAAATGTGTTGGAATGGCCTAGTCAAAACCCAGACCCCAAGCCAATAGATAAACGATCAAGGGGTTAATATGGGGCACAATGGAGGTAGCCGAGTACATATAACTAAAAATGGTGGGGGGGAAGGGGGTGGGTTGGGGGTTCCTGAGAGGGGGAACTTGGTGGTGGTAGTTAATGTTTCACAACAAGTTCAGGTATTAGTCCATGTAAGGATAAAATGATGCTGAATAAATGGAAGGCAGCCAGTCTATAAAAGCTAGAAGAAGCTCTGGAACAATAAAAAAAGAAAGAAGGACGGCGCCCTCTAAGTGCAGCATGTATGTTAAAAATATTTATTACAATAGATAGCATAGCATAGCCTGATGAAGGAGCACGCATGCTCCGAACGCGAAGCACCGTCCGCCTCACCCCGCTCCCGGAAGTGAAGACACAGGTCAGCACGGCGCTCCACGGAGCATCCATGACCGACATCCTGGCCACCCGGAGGCTCTGAGGACCCTCGGCACCACCGGAACAGCTACCAGGACCCAGGTCACAGGACTCACATTCCAGGAACCCCCCCACTGGCCCGTGACACCCACATCCCCCAAGAGCACGCGGATGAAACTACTTTACATGCTGGTTTTTAGCAACTCATATGTGAGTGTTTTTATCTATTGTAATAAATATTTTTAACATACATGCTGCACTTAGAGGGCGCCGTCCTTCTTTCTTTTTTATTGTTCCCAAGCCAATAGAAAATCTGGGGTCAGACTTAAAAATTGCTGTTCACAAGCGCAAACCATCCAACTTGAAGCAACTGCAGCAGTTTTGCAAGGAGGAATGGGCAAAAATCCCAGTGGTAAGATGTGGCAAGCTCATAGAGACTTATCCAAATTGACTTGGAGCTGTGATAGCCACAAAAGGTGGCTCTACAAAGTATTGACTTTAGGGGGGTAAATAGTTATACACAAAAAACAAAGCAAAAAAAACATCTACAAAGTTGTGGGCATGTTCTGTAAATTAAATGATGCAAATCCTCAAACAATCCATGTTAATTCCAGGTTGTGAGGCAACAAAACACGAAAAATGCCAAGGGAGTGAATACTTTTGCAAGGCACTGTATAGGTATACATAAAACACAGATATATTCTAATATTCTAAGTAAATGTTGGTGTTTCCTCCACAGTGCACTTTCCATGTGTCAGATATTTTATTACATCCCTGCTGTGCCCAGACAGGCACATTTTTTTGTTGGTGTATTGAATTCTAAGTTTGAAATCAGTAAATTACATGGTTTGAATTTCCTCACTTGTCACTGCTATGTTCTGTATTTTCACACAGCAGATCAACACTTACAGCAACTACAATGCCAATGGGACCAGCAAAACTCCAGATTAGAGTGTCATGAACTGAAAGCCAGCAGAAGTCAGGGTTTCCATACCCCTGAGGGTCCAAACCTACAGCAAGACCTGAAATAAAAAAGAAGCAAAAATGAAGCATTATAAGCTGCATCACACTCAAACCATAACTATAAAATAGTAATAGATACAGTATATGTAAAGTATTCTTCAAACGCTTTGTGCAATCCTTACACTCTACTACTCTACATTCCATCATTCTTGTTTTGAATCTACGGTGTGGTTTATGAATTGATTGTGATGCCTCAGGATTGTAGCAATGCTTGGAAATATAGCACGCCAATATCTTTTTTTTGGCCCTCTGATGTATGCAACAATATTGTTCATCAATATGACATCAATTGGTTCTGGTGTTTCTTAATTGTAATATTAGAAATACAGTGTGCATGTATACACATACACACACACACTGTATCTGACAAAAGTGAGTACACCCCTCACATTTTTGTAAATATTTTATCTTTTCATGTGACAACACTGAAGAAATGACACTTTGCTACAATGTAAAGTAGTGAGTGTACAGCTTGTATAACAGTGTAAATTTGCTGTCCCCTCAAAATAACTCAACACACAGCCAGTAATGTCTAAACTGCTGGCAACAAAAGTGAGTACACCCCCAAGTGAAAAATGTCCAAATTGGGCCCAATTGGCCATTTTTCCTCCCCGGTGTCATGTGACTTGTTAGTGTTACAAGGTCTCAGGTGTGAATGGGGAGCAGGTGTGTTAAATTTGGTGTTATCGCTCTCATACGGGTCACTGGAAGTTCAACATGGCACCTCATGGCAAAGAACTCTCTGAGGATGTAAAAAAAGAAATGTTGCTCTACATAAAGATGGCCTAGGCTATAAGATTACCAAGACCCTGAAACGGAGCTGCAGCACGGTGGCCAAGACCATACAGGTGTTTAACAGGACAGGTTCCACTCAGAACAGGCCTCGCTATGGTCTACCAAAGTAGTTGAGTGCACATGCTCATCATCCTATCCAAAGGTTGTCTTTGGGAAATAGATGTATGAGTGCTGCCAGCATTCCTGCAGAGGTTGAAGGGGTGGGGGGTCAGCCTGTCAGTGCTCAGACCATACGCCGCACACTGCATTAAATTGGTCTGCATGGCTGTCGTCCCAGAAGGAAGCCTCCTCTAAAGATGATGCACAAGAAAGCCCGCAAACAGTTTGGTGAAGATAAGCAGACTAAGAACATGGATTACTAGAAACATGTCCTGTGGTCTGATGAAACCAAGATAAACTTATTTGGTTCAGATGGTGTCAAGCGTGTGTGGTGGCAACGAGGTGAGGAGTACAAAGACAAGCGTGTCTTGCCTACAGTCAAGCATGGTGGTGGGAGTGTCATGGTCTTGGGCTGCATGAGTGCTGCCGGCATTGGGGAGCTACAGTTCATTAAGAGATAAATAGAAGCTCTCACCATAATAATCAAGTGAGTTTGCCACATCCCTGTGTGTATAAGGGAAAAAAAGGGTTTGTACCCACCTGAGAAATTTGGGACTTTAAATTGGCATTAAAAAACGGGTTGTCATTTATTACATAAAGAAGACAAAAAAAGACTGCTTAAAAAATCATCTACATATGATGATTGACAAAACAAACACTGACAGATAACACAGTTGCACATATAACAATATCTTGTAATGAATATGATGAAAATATGAATATCTTGTAAGGAAAATATGATTTGCAAACTTTGCCAATGTGGATGTATTTCGCGGACCCCTGTAATACAGCTTGAACAGTTGCCAGTGGCTATCATCTTGCAACAGCATTATTTAGTGCAGGATTTTATATAAAATCCCCTAGTTGCTTATTTTGTGATATTCCTCGTCTAAAGGTACAAGCTGTATGTCTGTGCTTTATCGAAAGCTTCAGAAGGACCAGTTTATCTGATCATATCCCACTGGGTCAAAAATACTTCAAGGGTCTAGGTCAGTGATGGCGAACCTTGGCACCCCAGATGTTTTGGAACTACATTTCCCATGATGCTCCACTACACTGCAGAGTGTCAGAGCATCATGGGAAACATAGTTCCAAAACATCTGGGGTACCATGGTTCACCATCACTGGTCTAGGTTACACAGAACCTTCATACTTGTCATCTACTGATAACGATATATTTGCGTATTCTTGCTGCAATATCACCACTCCCTGTTCTTGATTATGCCGCTCATCTGGTCTAGAATATAAATCCTCCTATATAATTACCCCTGATGAAAGGACTTTGAGCCTGAATTGCATTGGGTACTGCTAGGACTTATCCCAGATGTTGGACACCGGAAAGTACTACCGGACATTGGAGCAAAACTACTCTGTATATGTATCATCATATTTTCATTACTATATATATATATATATATATATATATATATATATATATATATATATATATATATATATATATATATATGTGCAACTGTGTTATCTGTCAGTGTTTGTTTTATCAATCATCAAATGTAGATGATTTTTTAAGCATAATCTTTTTTGTCTTCTTTATGTAATAAATAAAACCCATTTTTTAAATGAAACCTCCAGTGTCTGCCAATTTAACGTCCCAAATTTCTCGGGGGGGTAGGTACACTCGATACTTTACATTGTAGCAGTGTCATTTCTTCAGTGTTGTCACATGAAAAGATAGAATAACATATTTACAAAAATGCGAGGGGTGTACCAAAGAAAAATATATTCAGCACAGTATCTCTAAACAACAATTTAATTTCAATACTTCATTGTTTAACCTCATCGCATATTTTTATAACACACACACACATACATACATATATATATATATATATATATATACAAACACACACACATACATATACATACACACACACACACATACTTGCTGCACAGTGCGTTACCAGCACAGAGAACTGGGAAGCCTGGTTCCCAATCACCTGAGCGCTGTGATAGCCTCTATTTGACTGATCAGTCCATATTCAGCCTGCCCCAGTGTTCATACCACGTGGACCAGGCTAGCTCCTGGACACTGCTCTGAACAACTAGTGTGGCTTTGCTGCTATATGCGTTACAACCAAATTATGGGCTTCCTCAGTAGCCTACTGGCCTAGCTGGCTCATGTGATATGAAGGAGACTGCTGATTAGATGTACCCATGTGTTTATATGATGCTTATACCATAGCACAGAGTGCTTTTTTAAAGCGAGTGTTATTTTGGGCATTTTAATGAAAGAGTTGTTTACAGACAGCACTATTCGTCCCATTCTGTCTTTGCATGTAACCTGAGTATAAGTAGTCAGCAGAGGAACAGAGAACAGAAAGCAGAAGGGGCATTGAGCGCTTATATGCCCTTGATTTAGCATTAAGGTCAATGCTCTAAGGTGAGTATTTAATGAGCACAAGGCGATTGCATGTACAGCATGGATAACACTGAAAGGAACTGGAAGAGACTAAGAATTTACAGGTGGACGACTAATCTGATTATAACACATTTTTACATGTGGTTTCAGAATCTTTAAGGTGTGTTTAAGGTGGTTAGATGAGACTAAAATGTAATTATTAGGCCTCAACACCAAACGATATGTCTGCCAGAAATCCAATACAGCTCATCATCCAAACATCACCATTCCTACAGTAAAGCATGGAGGTGGTAATATCCTGTTATTGGGGTCCCTCTGCAGCAGGGACTGGAGCACTTGTCAGAATAGAAAAAAATTATATGGGGCAAAATACCATCAAATTCTTGAGGGAAATCTTCTGTGCTGTGCCAGAAATTTGTCACTGGGAAGAAGGTTTACCTTCCAACATGACAATGACCCAAAGCACACAGCAAAAATTACCACACAGTGGTTGAAGGATAAATGGGTGAATGTCCTTGCATGGCCTAGTCAAAGCCCTAACTTAAACCACATTGAAAATCTGTGGAATGACTTGAAGACTGCCATCCACAAACGGTCACCATCTAATCTAACTGAACTTGAGCAGTTCTGCAAAGAAGAGTGGGCAAATACTGCAGAGTCTAGATGCGCAAAGTTAGTAGAGACTTATCCCAACAGACTAGAGGCTGTAATTAAAGCAAAAGGTGGTCCAACAAAATACTGACATAAGGGGAGGGGGGTGACCCTTTTTCAAACTCAGTGATTCTGACACGGTGTTATATATTTTACCCAGACAGAAATTAGGAGGTTTAAAGCCATCTTCTGATCTGCGGGGTCCAGCTCTCTAAAAAGAGAAGCGTTACAGGTAAAACCTCGTTTCTTCGGACACGAGGCCCAGGTACCATCCAATTCGGCCATGAAAGACACTTTGAATGGATCCGGTTCGCCTGGCTTGCCCCAGTATAGAATATCAGGATATTCCCTTTGGAGCTTCAGCACAGGACATCTTTACACATCCAACACCTAAGACACTGGCGTAAAAACTGAGGTATCCCTGTAAGGGAAGGGATTATATAGGGGGTTAAACTTCCTGATTAGGGTGTGACCAGTGTCCAATACCTAATGGTACCTACATAACCCATCAGTTATTACTGTGGCTCTGCGTCCGGTGATGTCCGAGAAAGAAACAAGAACTGTGTCTTGATTTCAGGCCGCAAAGCAACAAAATGTGATTTTAAAGGGGATGATACTTTTCTATACACACTGTATGTACTTAATGTACCGTTTTACTAACATATGTCAAAGTTGCAAAACTTTGTTCAGGCATCAAGTTCTGTTTTACCCTCCGTCATGAATGGGGTAACCAAACAGTAACAAATTAAAAATGATTGCATTGAAGCAGAAGTTGCTTTACTGCAGCCCTAAGAAGAATAGCTATTTTTGGTATATAAGAGTGTGCATCTTATAGCCAAGCACAAAAAGCTCAGTTCATGATAGAGCAGGAGCTTTTTTCTACTTTGTACTATATATGGTGTGCTGAAAATCAACAAGATATAGTGCAGCAGTAGAAAAAAAATGCAAAACAGTTTAGAGTACCGACACTGGACTGTGTATTACAGGGTCAATTTAATTTGGTAATATTTACAACTGTATTAACACATTTCAATTATGTAATATTGTTTCTATAAAATATTAATTAAAGCGATATTAAAGGCAAGTTTTTTTATTTTAAAAAACATATTATACTTACCTACTCTGTGCAGCGGTTTTACACAGAGCAGCCTTCTTCTTGGGTCCCCCGCCGGCACTACTGGCCCCTCCCTCGTGCTGACTGCCCCCAGGGAAAACAGCTTACTATGGGAGCACCCGAGCAGGCTCGATCCTAAGCAGCTGCACTGTATGTCCATTTACACATGGAGCCGTGGCTCAACCCCTCTCACTCACAATAAGGGGGGAGAGCAACATGCACATACCTGAGCTCAATCTAGATCCAGTGAAGTATTAGGGGGCTGGGGGGGGGGAGATGCTGCACACAGAAGGCTTTTACCTTAATGCACAGAATGCATGCATAGAAAACCTTAAGCCTTAACCACTTAAAAAAATAAATACAAGGTGCTTCAATAAAGGTTTGTCTGCATGGTGTGCTTGGCCTTTTAATAAGAAAGGCCAGCACACTTTCTGACTACTTCTGCCCAATTGCAAACTCACAGGGGTTTGTAAGAGCCATCAGACAGTATAGGGTGTATGTCCCTCCTCTGAATATTCAGCTGTGTATTTGTGAAAAGATATGCATAGCAGGAGCTCAGACTGTGAAAGCTATTCACAGAATAGACAGTCACATAGGTAAAAATACCTCCAGCATGTCACCTTCTGGCTGCAAGTGATAAATATATGTCAATTATTACATTGATTAAAAAGCTACATAGCACCAACATTAATATTTTTGTCCTAAATGTAACAAATAAAGAAAACATACCATGCTGTAGTAAATAGTATACAATACTGGATGATAACCAATTAGATTTCAGATTTTTTTCTTAAGAAGCAAAGACAATAACAGAACCTAGTTAATATGGTAACAGCATTTACTGCAGCTTTTATAAATTAATCTCAATATTCATATCAGATGTTCATATGTTCCCTGAACAGTCAACTATTACATTATTTTCACTCTACTCTGAGGCATTCCTAGAACAGAGATGATCCTTTTTGCAAATACAGTCAGCCACCATCTTTCAGCAACACACTAACAAAGTTATGTAAACCCTCCGCCTATGTTCCCAGGCATTAAACCAACATAAAAGATGTTTTTTTAACATCCGATGCAGTATACGCAGATTTCTCCCAGAGGATCAAATACAGGGCAAGTATGCAGGTGACAGAAACAACTGAAGTGTGTCATCAAAACTTAAAGTAAAAAGTGCACCAGTTACCCAGAGCAGCCACACGGGTTTCAGTTTTCATATAAAGTCAAGATAATAAATAAATGTTATGCATAACAGCTCCCCTTTTGCTTCAGTTTTGTAAAGCAGCTCACAGAACCCCCTGATGACTGGAGCAGAGCAGGTGGTTGACACATCCATGTCCTCTCATTTTCTGCAGAGACGACAAGGACAGAGCCTGCTCTGCTCTATGGCTCTATGACTCTGCTGTCTGTTTACACTAAGCACCCTCGGATCTGAGTACGGAGTCCCATTGCATTTTTTTAGTGGGTCCCAACTTACCTGGCAGTTGGGAGGTGTAAAGGGACACAAGTCCCTTTACACTTACCTGCCCATAGGGATGAATAGACCTTGCGATTAGGTCCACCTGAAAAACTGAGAACAGCCGTGTAAAAGGGGCTTCACGGTTTCTTGTATACTCTGGGCAACGAACTGCTGTGCGATTGTGCAGTTATGAAACATCAAAACTGTCACAATATGTACACGATATGAAAAATGGTGTATGCAGTGTGAACTTAAGTGGTTCTAATGTTTCAAGGTTTTTTTACCTTAATGCATTCTCTGCATTAAAAAAAATCTTCGCCCTAGAAAGGAAAAATTAAAAAGGTCAGCAGCTATGAATACTGTAACTGCTGACTTTTAATAAAAGGACACTTACCTGTCCAGGGATTCAGCACTGTCCTCATCCGGGCTAGCTCATTGCCAGTCTTCAGGTCGCCAGAGCCAGCATGTTTACTGTGGGAAGCCAGCTGTGACTCCTTGCAGCCTCACTAGGTACCCACTCCCTCCCTCTAATGTGCCAAATATGAAGGGGTGGGAGGGGGAGGAGGAGTGAGGACATAAAACAAAACTTCCCCTTTTGGGCACTGTCAGTGCCAGCCCCCCCCCCCCAAACACTTTCACGGGTCCTTTATTAACCCAGCGTGCCTGGCTGCAGGGGTCCTTTCCCTTCTTCCTAGTGTCAAGGGCTTTGCGGATAGCAGCAGGAGCCCATAGCACCGTTGGGGGACCCCGGAAGAGAAGGTTTGGGGCCACTTTCTGCAATACCCATTTACTATTTAAAAAAAAAAAAAGACTTTACAATCACAAGTTTTTTTATTGAAACTGTGGGTATCTTACTGCTGACTCACTCAGTGTTCTAGCCATAGGGAGGACACATGCTTCTACAAAAGACGACTGATAAAATATAGACATTAGTTGACCCATAATAATGACACATTTACCAACTCAGGTGTTTTATGCAGGTTGCCTGTTAACATGACTCCAAATAATACCTCATTATTATATAGTTAAAGCTGCAATAGGCAACGTACCTGTAATGATGGCAGGTATACCATAGCCAACTACATAGTAGAAGCGCATATGACCTGTGTCAATGTTTCGGACTTCCGTCAGCATGCGATAAATGTGCAGACCTTCAACAAACATCCAAGCAAAGGTACTCATGTAGAAGTAGTGGAGGAGGATGGCAATCACTGTGCACACAAACTGAACAAGGACAAAAAACAGATGAGACTGCTGATCGGAACATACAGAAGTGTTTCAAATGAGGGACAGCTCTAATGCCCTGCACACACGGTCGGACATTCCGACAACAAAATCCTAGGATTTTTTCCGACGCATGTTGGCTCAAACTTGTCTTGCATACACACGGTCACACAAAGTTGTTGGAAAATCCAATCGTTCTGACCGTGGTGACGTAAAACACGTACGTCGGGACCATAAACGGGGCAGTAGCCAATAGCTTTCATCTCTATTTATTCTGAACATGTGTGGCACTTTATGCGTCGGATTTCTGTACACACGATCGGAAATTCCGACAACGGATTTTGTTGTCGGAAAATTTTATAGCCTGCTCTCAAACTTTGTGTGTCGGAAAATCCGGTGGAAAATGTGTGATGGAGCCCACACCTGGTCGGAATTTCCGACAGCAAGGTCCTATCACACATTTTCCGTTGGAAAATCCGACCGTGTGTACGGGGCATTAGAATCTTTGCTCCACAGTAATTCTCCAAGATCTATTTTAATGCAGCTTGCTTTTTTTTTTTTTTTTTTTTTTTAATTAAAATCACATTACAAGGTTGATCAACACTGGAATACTCTGTGCTCAGTTGGAGTATTAGACTGGCCATACATTATACAATTTTCTTGTACAACTTTGCTTTAGATTTAATAAAACCCTATAATATATGGTCAAGCCTAAACACTTTCAATTTGTATGCAATCAGGCAGGCACTACATAGTTGAAAGTAAATCTAAAAATTGAATAAGAAAATTGTTTGGTGTATGGCCAGCTTAATATGGATTTTGGCCCGCACTGGGCAGTTCTTTATTGTGTGAGGTGGGACTTTCACCTTCATAAAAGAGTGAAAGAGACAAGCCAGTGTTGTAGGAGCTTGATCATGATGAGCTGTGCATGGCTACGAATCACCTAGCCATTTCTAGAGATCTGGTGAGGCATCCAAGCCCTCTGAAGCAAAATTGTCAACCACAGTTATTTGACCTACACTGGACCACAGCCGATTTTCAGAAATAGTACTGTACTTGCTTACAACTCCAAATACGTATAATTTCTTCCTTTTCTGTCAATACTATTCATATGCTTTCAAGTTGCAATGCTCTTGCTGGCAAATAAGAGAGACGTTATGAAGCAATAACACAATTAATTGCCTCGGTCCAGCTCTGTTCATGAATGATTATGCCGCTCCCTAATACAGTATTGTTAGCGGAATGTTCATATATCAGGCTGTGTACCAAGCAGTCATGAATTATGTCAGCCCCAGCATTCCTGTTCTTTCTTGAGCTTACTGGTGCATGACGTGTCAGGCAGCCTCTCAAGTGTGGGTACACTAATGATTCATTGTCTACCACATTGCCAGTACATCTTATGGTACCACTGCCTGATGTGAGGAAACATTTTCTCGTGAAAACATCTGCCATTATTTCAGAAGCTGGGCATATGCGCTATATTTAATTAGTAATCGGGACCAGAAAGCAATATAAAAGACAAAACAAAACAAAAAAAACCTTTCTATGATCCTAAAAGTGGATGTAAACCCTCTCCTATACCCAGTGAAGTAAACAGCCTCAGATGACACACAGAGATGAAACAAATCTCCCTACATTAGTTTTACATGCACATCTGAGGTCTTTATACTGTATATTCTTTAGAAAGCAAACAACCTGTTCAGCACTGGGAGTGGATTCTTTGCACACAGCCAAGTCAGCTGATAGGAGGAAAGGCAACCCCCACCCCCCCCCACCACAAAGGGAGAGGAAGGAAGGAATGTGCAGAGCTGTGCTATGACAAGACAAGCTCTCTGCTAATCAACACAAATTTCAGGCTGGTTATATCTTGGTTGACTAGGACTTAATGCTTTGGAGAGAGATAAGAAAACACTACAGAAGTATGTGTTTAGGTCAGATTTGAAAAAGGTTTGAATTAAATAAAAAAAAATCTTTTACCAGAAACAGAACTAGGAATTTCTAATCCACCCCGTCACAGTTGGTTATGTGCCAAGGACATTTTCCCCAGCCCCTCTGCACCCTTTAAGAGGGAGAAAGGGTAAGAGGAGGAATGCATGGAGTACCATGTACATATTGTTATCTGCCCCAGGGCTGCCCAATCTACTAATCGAGTTCTGTAAAAAGGAACTTTGTAGAGAAAGTCATAACAACAAATAATAATGCTATTACATATGAAAAATATAAAAATGTTCATAAACAGCAGACAGTGAAAGACTGCCAAGAGGCCATATTTATTTTCTTCCCACTTACTGGATTTTCAGTCTGATTGATTCCAATAAGGAAGACCAGCTCAGAGAAGAAGAGGGCAGCCACCAGGTTTTTGTGGATATTATGAATGTTGGAACGCAGAGTTCTGATGATAACCAATAGGATGAAAGTCAACAACAGAGCCACCAGTGAGACTGACACAGAGGTATATGTGATAATCTTCAGAGGTAGAACTTCACCATTCTGCCATCAAGAGAAGTTGTATGTCACTTTTATTTCATAAACCATTACAAACATTAACAGATCAATCTGAAGCCTAACCTGAATGCAGAGATTTCTAAAGTACATATATATTTATAAACCATTGTTCTTTAGAACTATGATAATCTTTGATCTTTAAGCAAAGTGAAAACTATCTGAGCTTCCACAACCTAAATCACCAGTTTAACCGCTTGCCGACCGGCTCACGCCGATACAGAAGGGCACATACAGGCAGATTAACATACCTGTACGTTGCCCTTTAAGAAGTGGTTTGCATGCGCACCCGCCGCGGCCTCCGTGAGTGTGATCGTGGGTCCCGCGGACTCAATGTCCACGGGGATACCTGCGATCATCTCACGGAGAGGAAGAACGGGGAAATGCTGATGTAAACAAGATCCCCATTCTGCCTAGTGACAGGACACTGATCACAGCTCCCTGTAATCGGGAGTGGTGATCAGTGTTGTTTCACACATAGCCTATCCCCCCACAGTTAGAATCACTCCCTAGGACACACTTAACCCCTTCACTGCCCCCTAGTGGTTAACCCCTTCACTGCCATTCACATTTACACAGTAACCAATGCATTTTTAATTGCACTGATCGCTGTATAAATGTGAATGGTCCCAAAATCGCCCCAAAAGTGTCCAATCTGTCCGCCATAATGTCGCAGTCGCGATAAAAATCGCTGATCACCGCCATTACTAATAAAAAAAAATTATTAATAAAAATGCCCTAAAACTATCCCCTATTTTGTAGACGCTATAACTTTTGTGCAAACCAATCAAACGCTTATTGCGATTTTGTTTACCAAAAATATGTAGAGAGGGAAAAAAATGTTTTTTTATATATTTTTTGGGGATATTTATTATACCAAAAAGTAAAAAATTTGTTTTTTTTTCAGAATTGTCGCTATTTTTTGTTTTTGCAAAAAATAAAAACCACAGAGGTGATCAAATACCAACAAAAGTATTTTAAAATAAGTTCTATTTGTGGGGAAAAAAGGACATCAATTTTGTTTGGGAGCCACGTCACACGACCGCGCACTTATCAGTTAAAGTGACGCAGTGCTGAATCGTAAAAAGTGCTCTGGTCTTTGGGCTGCCAAATGGCCCGGGGCTGAAGTGGTTAAAAAAAAAATCATACAGGTATACAAAATGACCATAGAGCCTAGAGCCTCAAGGCAGCCCCTACTTTACACCCTCACATGCAATCCTTCATGTGACATTCACCCTAATTAAGAGAATAGTCTCTTATCACACAATTATACCATGCATTGTATACATTTTATAATTAGTAAGCAGTACATAAGGCTTACATGATGATCACATTGTTTTCAAATAATCAGTATAGCTAATGGGAAATTAAATTAAAGCCTGGGGTCCGAATCAATGTTGTAAAATGAATTATGTGTAGACATGTTTAGTCCTAACTCCATGTACAGAAATACACACTATACTAAACTGGTTTGTCACCCAACTCTGACAATAATCCCATTTACAAGATTTTTTTTAAGCTGCCAATTAACAAATATTTACCTGTTCACACCAACAGTGCTTGAAGATGGAAGAACATACTACTGAGTCTAGGCATCAGCATTTTAACGTGCTTTAATTTTAGAGTTTTAAGCATTTTACAGTATACTTTGGAATTGAAAATCTAGCATTTCCAACATCTTTTTGGGATACGATGGTCAATGACATGAGGAGGCTGGGAAAATGCAGCATGCTAAACACCCCAAACGGTGTGAACAGTCCAGTCCCAATGGAAGCCAATCGTTTGTAGTAAGCATTGACACAAAAGCTACTTTCACACTGGGGCGGGAGGTGGAGCGGTGTATACACTGCCCGCGCACCGCCCGAAAGATGCTGCTTGCAGGACTTTTTTTAATGTCCTGCAGGAGCACCACCCCAGTGTGAAAGCACTCATGCTCTCACACCGGAGCTGCAGGGGAGGCATTTTTCAGCCACTTTACAGGCGCTATTTTTAGCCAAAAAAGTGCCTGAAAAAACACCTGCAGTGTAAAAGAGGTCCTAAACAAATCTCTTTCAGAATAGCAAAATATACTGTACATTAGACTTTTATAGTTTTATTTGTATCTACCCTAGGCAATATCAGCTACAACTTCAGAAACATTTTTTTTATACAGCTTGCTATTTACTGTGGGCAAACAGAAAATAGCAATATTTTAAACTGTAGATATATCTTCTCCTTAGCTTACCTCTCGTTTGGAAATATCCATTAATACAGCAAAGCTGGTCATATGATTGCACTGACAGGTCACATGACTTTTATTCCTGGAAAGCAGGTCACAGCCTTTAGAAGACCATCCTCCAACACCTCCAGCTCTGTGTGAACAGAAATCGATAACTCCAATAATATCACACTTGCAAAAAAAAAAAAAAATACTGAAAAAAAGGTTTTCCCCAAGCAACACAAACCCTTTAAGCTTTTGAGAGGCATCCCACACAGCTGCTAGAGGGCCAGGACCTTAATGGGGGGGCCCCAATGATAAGAAGCACTGGGCGTCTCCAATCAGCTTATACACGCAAAACTGAAAGCTCAGCTTATTGCTGCTGTCACTTGCAAACAAAGAGCCAAAGGAATTATTCTACTACTAGTGTCTTCTGCTGGGCTCTGCATTATGTGATGTTATTAGTCAGAGCCTGGCAGAGGATTTGATGTTGAAAGTGTTCCTCTGCCAGCTCTTTGTATAAATGAGACAGCAGTGATTGGCTGAGCTGCTACTGACTGCCGAACATTACATAATCCTGACCCCTGTACTATGTGCTCTGGGATGTATTGTTACACCTGACCCACTCTGTACTATAGGTTGTACACTACATACTCCTGGCCACTGCAATTTGAATGCCTGGCTGTACAATACATACTCCTTACCACTGCAATCTGCACAATAATATCACAGACATGTCCTTATCAGTCCTTTGTTACCTGCCATGGTAGTTAGGGTGTCATACAATGCTGTGTTTTTTTCCTCTATTGGGGGCCCATTAAAATTTTGCTATGGGGCCCTGTGATTTCTACATAGAGTAAGGCAATAATACCCCCTTCATAAAACCTTAAGACTAGTCATTGTCTGCAAGCTGTAATTAATAAAGCAACCATAAATTTAGAACCTTACATGATGGAGTGATTCCAGAAGACACACACAGGTTTGGTTCTTTCCTCAGTCTCTAACATTGTATATTCCAGAATGATGGGGCTTTCTAGTTGTGGTGGTAGCAGCTCACCTTCATTGTGCACAGATGCACTTACAACAGGTGTATTAATGACTGGACGATTGGGCACTCTGTAAGAAAATACAATATGTACCAAATTATTTTAGAAGTGTAATTATAGAAACATCCTGTGCCTATAACAATCAGTCAACGGAAGAAATTCTGATTTCAGCTAGTCTGGAAATAGGCAGAGAGCACAGAAGTGAGAGCTTATCTAGTATACTGTATACCCTCAGATTCACTAAAAATGCACATGTAGTCTTTAGTGCTAATGAATATTTGGCATATATGTCAATAAATTGGTGCAAGATGAATTTTTCCCATTGTCCTTGCCTAGGAAATCAGCAAAATTAGCTAATTTTTAAAAATATCTTTTACAGTGTTTCTGTGCAACAATTTGGATGGAGTTTACGCTGTGAACTAGAATAAGACAGACAATATAGAATTCACTTAAGTACCTCAGACTTCTGCGGTCGGGATCATAGTTTTCTGGCAAAAGCTGTCCCAAAGAGCGGTACACAATCACCAAAGCAACTGCGTGCTGGTTCCAGGAATCCGGCTGCCTTTTTTTCCTCTTGGACAGACGAGAGTCATATTCGTCCTCACTGCTAGGATAATTCTGATTTGATGGTTTCATTGTAGGCAGAGCTATATCAAAAAAAAAAAAAAAAAGTAAAGTTTCAGGGTAGCTAACATCTCCTCTTTAAGTCAAATAAAATGGGGAGATTTACTAAAACAGAATCTGATCAGCTGTGCATAGTAAACCGCCTCTAGGTTTTAGGCCGGGTTCACACTGGTACGACACAACTGTTGTACGACTGTTATCCTACTTTGCCCTGCGACATCGGTCCTACTTCTATCCGACTTGAATGAACAGGATAAGATTTTGCTCCGACTTTGAGATAGTCCGACTTGTCCTTTGACCAATAAAAACAATCCCAGTGAGACATAAAATTCCTTTTACTGCTCCTGTAACCACCAAGTCAGAAGTCACAAGTCGGATGTTAGGACAAGGATCCGACTTTAATGACATTGAACAGGCTGAAAACGAACCAAAGTAGTGCAGGAACCTTTTTTTTTTTTAAAGTCGGACCGACTTGTGTCGGACCAGTTAAGACGGCTCTCATTAGGGAACCATTAATTTGTACACATCATGCAACATGTGCTCCCAAACTCAAAGCATATGTCGCACCAGTGTGAACAGGGCCTTAGCCCTCGTTCACACTGAACGCGGGTTTGAAATTGTGCGAGTTCAGCTGAACTCGCACAATTTCAAACCCGCATTTCAGTGCAAGTTCGGGGGTGACTTGAAAGACATCTGTGCAGGTTTCATGCACAGACAACTGTTGAAATTGCCCCAAAATTCGCCAAGAGTAGTGCAGAAGCTACCTTTGGAAATCGGTGAGGTGCCGCAAAGTCGGCATCGCGCCGGTGTGAACAGGGGCTTATTGTCAAAGCTTAAGTGAACAGCTTATTGGTTACTATGCACAGTTGCACCAGATTCTGTTTTAGTAGATCTTCCCCATTGTCTTGAAATCAGATTAGCTTTAAAAAAGTGTTATTCTGCATTGCACACAGAATGTTATGTTATGGCCAATAGATAAAATACAGCCTCATCTGACCAATAAAGTCATGCAGTGAATTTTTAAACATCTAAAAAAGAAAAAAACTTCCATGCTTTTCCTCTCCAAATTTTGAGCCTAGGTTCACATTGGAGCGATTTGGCATGCAATTTGACATGTCATATCGTAAATTGGCAGCAATTGCGCCGTCCGAATTTGCATTTGAGGCGCCACTGCACCGATTCCCAAAAGTACTTTATGTACCACTTTTGGCGACTTCGGGGTGCGATTTGTATAGACATCTGTGTGGGTTGCTGTGAAATCGCCCCCGAAGTCGGGAGCGATGTGCGGGTATGAAATCGTGCAAGTTTAGCTGAACTCGCACAATTTCAAACCCGCGGCCAGTGTGAACCCGGGCTAAAATAAATCTGCTAAAAAAAAAAAGTAATTTGTGCAGCAAGTGCTTACTGCAGACATTTCAGATGATACTAGACACAGTAAATGCAAATCCTGCCATCTACTGCCTTCCAGCTAGCATGATAACCGTGTCTTCACAAATATACAGCATTTACAATGTGCTGCAGAACTCACAACATACTACTACAAAATAGTGCAGTAAATTAACGCAAACTGTAAAAATGCAACGAAATTCAACCACGTCAAGTATTTGAAGATCACCCACATCTGATATTTTACTTTCAGCAGGTGACACGAGCTAAATCACAAGCTGACTTCAATGGCAAGCCCACCCACAGCGCCCCACTACATCCAACACCTTTCTCAGCAAGAATTTTCACGTAACCCATTACATAAGGACAGGTCTGAGTCTGGTTTAATGCAGAACAAATAATATGAGTAAAATTTAGAGCCTACTGTAATGCCCAGCACAGGTGCGTATATTTGAACCCTTTGATAAAAAAGGACTCGCCACTGAGGTTCAAAAAACTATTAGCCAAAACAGAAGTATCAGTTTGGGACGTTTGCATTTACAGTAAGCCTGGGCTCACACTGCCCACGACTTCCGCGCGACTTTGAAGTCAGACCCCAGCGTGACTTCTGCACGAATTGCATACGACTTCTTTAACAGAAGTCAATGCAAGTCATACCAAAGTCATACCAAAGTCGGACCAAAGTAGTGCAGGAACCTTTTTCTAAGTCAGAGCTACTCAAGTCATATCGATTAGAATGGTTCCATTGCACTGAATGGGGTCCGACTTCTGATGCAACAAGTGCACCAAAGTCAGAGCAATTGGCACATCAGTGTGAACCGGGCCTCAAAGTGGTTCTAAAGGCATTCTATGCATTACGGTAAAAAACCCTGTGTGCAGCTCCCTCCCAGCACCGCTTATACTTACCCGAGCCCGATGTCGATCCAGCGCTTTGCACCAGAGCAGCATCGCTGCTCGCTCTCTCGCTCCTCACTGGCTCAGACACAGCAGTGGGAGACATAGGCTCCTGCTGCTGTCAATCACAGCTAGTGAAGAGGGAGCGGGTCGAGCTGCACTGTGTGTCAATCGACACAGAGCATGTCTCGAGAAAGAGCATGCATAACTGTCCCCATAGCAAGCAGCTACGGGGGCACTCAGCAGGGGGGGGGGGGGGGGGGGCCAGCCATGGGGGCCCCAGAAGAGGAGCTGTCCATTGCACAGAGCAAGCCAAGTAAACCATGTTTGCTATTTTTGATTTTAATTTTACCTTTGCAAACACTTCAAACTTTTGAATTTAAATAGGATTTTGTTATAAACTGCACATAATGGTAACATTTTGTTTTTTTCATTAGTTATTTTGATAGCAACCTATTATACATTTCAAGAAGGAACAATAAAAGGTGGTAGAATTCATACAGTACAAGATATTTCATATTTTAATTGCTGGTGTGTACAGGTGCTGTCTTTAATGCCCTTGTCTACCTTCTCTATAAAGTGTATACCATTACTTGTAAACAATCAAGTGTAACTCATTTAATTCTGATAAAATAGATTACAGGGTAACAATCCAAAGAATGAAACTTGAAGATCTAGTCCAGCCTCTCTCAACTTTTATAAGCATGGAGGAACCCTTCAAAGGGCTTTCCAGGTTTAGGGAACCTCTGCTAATAACAACTATTCCATACACCTCATGATACATTTGTGTCATGGTCACTGGGAAGAATACAGAGAAAGCTTTAAAGATCATTGTTGGTTAGTGGTTACTCATCTGAGAGGTAAGAGTTGCTCATTGCTCAAGGAACCCCTAGAAACCTCTGGAGGAACCCTAGAGTTCCATGGAACCTTGGTTGTAAAAGGGTGGTCTAGTCTATTATTTAAAGTGGGGTTTGCCACACTGTACCTTCATCAAATGAACGTAATGGAAATATATCTGACTAAATAAAGCTATAAAACAGAAAACAAGAAAATCTTTCAGGTAACCAAAAGCTGTAACTTCTGTGCCCTGAAGGACTACATTATTTGCAAGTGAGTGGCAACCCTATAAACTAAACCAATGTAAAGGGAAAAACTACTTTGGGACACTACTGCTAGTCTTGTGGGTGTGAACAGTAACTTGCAAAAGTCACAAAACTGGTTCCCAACCAGTGGCTTGTGAGCCACATGCAGCTCTTTGCAACTTAATTTTTTGCAGTGGGAATTACATGTAGAAAGTTGTTTATGGCCATCATTACATATTACTAAGCATGTATATATAGAATTTCTGGACAAAGCATGGAACAGATGCTAAACCCAAAAATTATTAAATTACAGCTCACCAAATTATTAGATATACATTTATTTTTGGTTTTCTGTAAATGAGAACAACCATGCAATATCTTAGCAGTTTTTGTCATTGTTAGATGTGTATTTGCACAGTGAGATTCTCTCCCCCTCCCCACCCCCCCCAAATCAGAGAATTAGAAGGATGGGTGCTAATCTAGAAAACTACTTGAAGAACAAGAGAAGCATATAAATGTAGATATGGGAGAAGGTATGGAGGATGATTGTAAAAACATACATATAGCATTATGTATCATTAAGGCAACAGGTTTGAAACACAAAACACTATGGTAATTTACCTTTTCTTTCTGGAGGTTTCAACAAAGTGTCAGGGAACAGAACTGATGACTGCAAATCCTTTGGATAATCTTCATATATAGTATTAAACTCAGGTACTTTGGCTCCACTGAAATTAGCCTTGTCAAATATGTCTACGGCAATGACTGATGGACAGAATGTACAGAAAAAAATGCATGGATTATATTAACTCATTATGAGAGTTCAATTATTTTACAGTTTCACCAGTCCCCACCCTTAAAGAAAAATAAAGTCATTCTAAATAGATCTATATTAGGCTGGTGTGTGTATGTGTGTATATATATATATATACACACATATATATGTGTGTGTGTTTTAACCCCTCAAATACATTATGCTGTTTACACACCATGCCACATCAACAGTTAAAACTTCAAAATGTCTAACTTTGATGTACTGAGTTTGAGTTTGGGTCCAGGAGTACTTAGCAATGGCATGTTGAAAGCAAACTTGACCATGCTTCAGAACGTCCAAAGCTGTAAATGTGTTGCCTTTTGACACTGGGAAAGACAAAGACTATCTGATATACGAAGCGTAACATTTTTCTTTTCCATGATATTGCCACATTATGCAGCCATTTTAATCATCTATACAAAACCCTAAACTTTGAATTTTTTATTATAATTTATTAAAATTACAAAAATTTTCTGTGAGAAATGAAAGTTGATTCTAGGCCAGTATGATGGTTCACCCCGTTTTAAATGTATTGAACTTTTTAAAAACCTGATAGATTGTTAGACGCATAACATCATTTTAACCAGCCCACAAATGTGCCACAGCAGGGAATACAGTCTTGGCAGATTTAACAAACAAGACACCAACACTCATAAAAACATGACTACAGCTGGGCAACAATGCTTGCCATTTTTCCCCCAATCTTTACAAAAGGAAGACAAATAGCATTGGTAGTATATATAAATCATTCTCTGTGTAACTCTTCTATGGTGAACACACCCTGATGTAATAAAATTAATCATTAAGTGCTTAGGATGTTCATGAGTCACCCAGAGTAAAATGGCATTTAAAACACAAATTCTGAGAATGGTGGAATTACTAGAGTCTCAATATTTATACTGTGGTAAATGACAGAATCTGATTTTTAGACTCTGTTAGCCTTTCATTTGTACGTGAAATAACATAGTGTTCATTAAACAACTATTGAGAGCTCATTCACAAAGCTTATGGTCACACATGCTGTGGTAACAAGCATTGCTGTGTATATTCACAAGAATTATCTTTCATCTCATCTACCATTAAGTCGACCTTTTTGAGGACCACACAGGGCAGGGCACCAAAAATGCAACATGCACAAAAGTTTTCCTAAAATATCATAGTACAGTGGAACCTTGGATTACGAGCATAATCCAGTCCATGAGAATGCTTGTAATCCAAAGCACTTGCATATCAAAGCGAGTTTCCCCATAGAAGTCAATGGAAACGAAGATAATTTGTTCCACATTGACTTCTATTACATGCAATACCGCATGTGGCCAGAGGAGGGGGGGGGGGGGCGCCGGACAGCCTCGGAAATACTCGGGGACAGCTCGGCTGAACTCAGAAAGGCTCGGAAACACTCGGGAATGGAGTATTTCCAAGTGTTTGAGTAATTCTGAACGGTTCCGAACCGTTCCGGGTGTCCCTGGACCTCTGGCCAAATGCGGTACTACAACGTCCATTAGCTTGAATTCTGCTCGTTTTTCCAGACAACACTCGCAAACCGAGTCAGAATTTAAAAAATGACTTGCCAGTCTTTCAAAATGCTCATTAACTGAGTTACTCGTAAACCAAGGTTCCACTGTAGTGGGAACACGTGCTATAGAAAGAGTACATTTTTGTTCACCCAACAAAGAAAAAAAATGCATGACAATTCACCTGGTGTGAAGGAACCTAGACATTCCAGTACCATAATTGCCTAATTCAAGTACTGGAACACTTATAATAACAATGCACACCTAGAAGGCTGAACACAACTTTAAATCTAGCAAGCTTGTACCTTTAATCTAAATATTGCAGAACACTTGCTTGGATCACCTTACTTATATTTAGAGTTCAGATCATATTACTTTATATTTAGGGCATCCTTTGCATGTACACCCTTCCCTAATCCTGTTTCCTATAGCATATCCTATGGAAGAAGTGGACAAATTTAGGTTTATTCAGTAAGCCAGTAACCAATGGCAGCCTATTCAATTAAAATTTACAAGTAAAATCATAACAAGACAGTTTATGATAGGTGGTTGTTTTGGGTTAGACCACAGCGGAGTGATTTATTAAAACTGGAGAGCACAAAACCTGGTGCAGTTCTGCAAAGAAATCAATCAGCTTCCAGTTTTTTTTACCCAAAGCTTAATCGAACAAGCTGACATTAGAAGCCGATTGGCTACCATGCACAGCTGCACCAGATTTTGCACTCTCCAGTTTTCATAAATCAACCCCACAGCCACTTCTCTTTGGCCTGCCTTACTAAATCCTAAGACATCTATGATTGCTGAATGCTGCAATTCTCTAGCTACGAAGGTTGTATTCACAGTTTAGAATGAAACCTGCCAGAGATAACATGGGAGAACCCTGGCGGGGGTTCTCGTGATTAGCTGCGAGTAGGCAGCCCCATTGAAAGCAATGGGAGGTTACCGCGCATCATAGCTAAATCGAACCCACTCACGTGTAATCATTCATGCTGAGATCACATGTGAGTTATTGGCCCTGGATGTAGACTGCCTGCATTCAGGGCTGATCACTCGCATGTGATGGTAGAATAAATGATTACATGAGCGTGGCCACAAACATCTGCGAGAGCTTGTAGCCTCCCATTGCTTTCAATAGGGCTGTCTACTCACAGCTAACCGCAGGACCCCCGTTGGGATTCTCGCAGCTATTTGCACACAAGGTGCGCTCTTAATCTCCAACCACATATAACACTGGAAGAAAACAAACTCCTTTGTACCATAGTTGGTATAGGGTATAAGACCCTAGCTCTAAAAATTGCCACAGTTTTCCAAAGTAGTATTCAAGGCCGCTACTCACTAATATTTTTGGTGACAATGACAAAAGGCTTCATATAGGTCTTTTTCATGTTCCTGGCCACATTGTTAGCATATTCTTCATAGTGCTTTAGCAGATAGGCAGTGCCCCCTTCAGTTCTTTGAATGTGGTCCCAGTGGTCTTTGTTGCTGAAATCAAGTATTGCGCTGCCTGCATGGATAACATTCTGTAGAAGGATCAAATTTAAAGCAAATATAAGAGAAAAATATTTTAGCAAACAATAACAGATGCAAAATAAAAATGATTCAAAGACTATATCACTGAGTTCATTGATCTGTACAATGTTATTTGTACCAAAAATTTGTATGACCAGCTCACTGAATGTTGCATAATGGATATCTTGGTAACAAATTACATTCCTAACTAGTAATCCTTTAAGGCAGCTTTTCATTGGTAACTCTTAGCCAAGTTCAGAGATTACGGTAATTATTAAACTAGAAACCCAACACTGCTTTGGCTTCAAATCTCAGTGCTGTTAAGAAATTAGGGCTCAGTTTCCAAAACTTTTAGTTGAGTGAGAGGGGCTTAAAAGCCTGAGGCAACAGATACATTAACTTTTCTTCAAGGAAGGTTGATGATCTTCAGATATCATCAGTCAACAATTCATATTCTCTTTGACTGGCATATTTCACTATTTACTGTTCGAACGGGGATCAGTTACCATAATTCCAAATTTTTGCCAAAAGTTTCCAAAAAAAAAAAAAAGATTACCTAAAGTTAGTGTCTCCTATTCTACTATTCCTAATTTGGCAAACTTTCAGTACAGTACCTCCTCCAGATATTTTTCTACATTTTCAATAGAGTGGAAGAGATAATTTCTGCCTGTCATTTTCTGTCCTTGTGACACCAGAAGAAATGATTGGATGCTGTCAGAACCATAAGCCACAGACAGTAATAAAATAAACAAATAATCACCCTTTTTCACTCTGCCCTAATCAAAGTAAGAAAATATCTGGCTAGAGTTAGACTTTAAAAGAGAAGTACGGACTTAAAAAAAAAAAAAAAAAAAACATTTATACTCACCTAGGTGGATGTGGAATCAACCCGATGCTGCATCTGTCCCCTGTTACCTCTGCAGTGAGAACTGAGTGATTAAACACTGCTGATCGCTCAGTTCTCCCACATCTGTCAGTCACCGGCTCTCTGTTCCTCCAGCACTCACTGGAGCACTGGGTTGTGGGGAGGGAGAGAGCAGCTGGCTCAGGCATCTGTGTGTATCCTGACCATATGGCTGGGATATGTTCATGGACTGGCTGTGTGATATCAGCCGGCAGCAGGCTTTATAACGAACTTCACTCTTGTGACCTACAGGAGAAGTATGGGCAAAATCGCTTTGGTCATACTTCTCCCTTAAGGCTTTCACTCATTAATTCACTGGTAAATTGTTTGGCTATTTGTCCTTTTATATATTGGTTGATAATCCACCACTCAACATAACATTCATCGTTTTGCCAAAAAGTGTGTGTGCTCATGTCCTCAGCAGATCAGTACACAGTCAGAACATACCTCATTAAATTCCACATCCCTTGTAGCAGCCAAATCAAAGCCTTGTTGCTGGCTCTCATATTGCAGTACCCTCACAAGCATCTGATAGCTAGTTCTGATGTCGTTGCCATAGAAGGTCCTTGTGTGGTTGGTGGCATTTTGCAGGAATTTAGCGATTTCAATGGATTTTAAGCCATTCAAACTGGTCTCATTTCGGTGAAGCTTTTCATTCTGTAGAACACATTAAAACAAAAGAGGCATTACAATGTTTTCAAATTTATTTATAAAAGGTATATAACACATAGCTAGAAATGCATGGCCATATATGCAACTCTTAACATGATCTAAAAATAATGGTTTTATATTTATGTTTTAATGTTTTATATTACTTTCATGTTGTTTTTCTGTAAGCTGTGCAGAAGCAGCTATCAAAATGTTGGCATTACCTGTACAAATACTTGTAGGCATACCATAAAAATGTATGGGTGTTGTGCAATATAAGAGGCACAACAGAAGACAAGCACAGGATTCCTGACATTCATTAGCAAAGTGTGTTTGTAGAGCTGAGTACACATGCTTCAAACTGTCAGAAAAAAAATAAGAATCGCTTTACAGCACATTTACTATTGGCCAGTCCCAGACTCAGATTGATCTGTTAGATAATTACAACATCTACACATGGGTTCCAAGCCTCTGTAATGCCCACCTTTAAAAGAAGCAGTAGTTACAATATACATACATACAGTATGCTACCCATTATTTGCTATGATGCTGAAATTATTTGCTTGCTACAGACAACACTTCTGGGTCTATTTATAAATGTTTTCATGCAAGATTCACACAATTTTTTAAAAATGTACTCCAATTAGAAAAATGTGTGAATCTTGGGTAAAAATCATTAGAATCTTGTATAATATAAATTATCAATAGACTCAATTAGTTAGATGTGTAATTTCTTTAGTTTTTTTTTTTTTTTTTTTTTTTTTTTTTACACAAGTATAACAAACATTCAGTATCCTTGCTTATCATTCACTAGTCTGGAAATTCCAAACTTAAAGGAAACCTGTCACAAAAGAAACTCTGAGGCTACCATTGCTGATCTCCGATTCTGAAATTGCTTGTTGCACTTCAGCTTTACTTTAAAAGATGTTAATCTCTCCCAATCAGCATTGTTTTTGTAATGTTCATGCTGCTAGCATCAGTAAAGAGATAGGAAAGTATATCATATTTACTTGTTTTAAACTTTTTTTTTTTTTTTTTTTTATTACATTTCTTCAGTCACCTCCTGGTTTCTTGCCTAAACAAATGTCATACATTCCAAGAGTCAGTAGGAGGGTAGGAGGGGTTTTCTAAGCTAAGCACACTCTCTTGCATGCATGCTTGAGCTGAGGGCAGATGGATTCCAGGAAGTAAATGTAACATGAATCATCTGCCCTTACGCAAGATGGCCACAGTCAGAAATGCTAGAGGGTTGTTTTTCAAAGTGATTTTTCAGCAAAATAAAGCATAGAGACATGGATGAATGGGAGAGTTAGCTTTGAATTAAAAAACATGAATTAAATAGTGGTTTTGGTGTGTGGTGCTCAGATGCAGTGAATATCCGTTTTAATGAGAAAATATTACATTTTTATGGGAATATTGTTTAAAATATAGAAGTAGAAAGAGTCAGTAATATGGCATGCATTAGCTGGTGAAACATTCGTTATACTTTTATTCATTGGCAGAGCATTTGGGGAAAAGCTGCATTAGGTTTTCTAGCCTTATTATATCACAAGTGGCTGTCAAAAAAGAATAATGTCTAATCCCTCTTCCTCAGTAAAATACACAATAGTCTCCATTTTGGTTAGTAGCACTTTGTGGAATCTGATGCATCTCAGTTCTGTACTGTGTGTTCGGAGCAGCAAAGAGAGCAAGCCTGTAATGTTAAAATGGATCCGGAGTTTTTGCAGCTCAGTAAAGCTCTTACCAGAGTTTTCAGTTCCAAGAAGGTCAGTGTGGTGCAGTTGAAGAGTTCAGGAGGAAGCCAGCCTTTTTCCTCACTGCAGTGTCGGATCGCGTTGCCTACAGAGAACAAATGCATGTAAACTTCAATCAGATCTCATCACGGTCATGCTATTTCTATGTACTTCATACTCCAGAAACCAAACAATTTAGCTGTGTATAGTGTATGTATAAGTAAAATGATCATAAAGAAATATTTACACGGACATAGATATTAGAAATCACCACTTAGTACATAATATTGTGCTCTGCTGTATCTGTTGATTTGAACAGGAAATGCACCTTATTTGCTCCTTTCTCACACCTGATTAGGCACTTGTAAAATCATCCTTCAAGTGAGTGTAAAGCTTCGGTTTTTATTTTCTTAAAATAACAAACATGTTATACATACCTCCCCTGTGCAAGGGTTTTGCAGAGAGTGGCCATGATCCTCCTCTTCTGGGGTCCCCCTGGCGGCGCTCCCGGCTCCTACCCCATTGAGTGCCCCACCGGGAAGCACTTCCCTGGGGACACTCGTGTGAGAGCGCTCCCGTGTCCTGCTGCTGCGTCCATTGATGCAAACAGCAGGACACGGCCCCGCCCACCTGCTCCTGCCTCATTGGATGTGATTGACAGCAGTGGAAGCCAATGGCTGCGCTGCTATCAATCTATCCAATTAGGATCCGGTGCACCGGCTGGAGCAGATGTGCTTGTTCCCGGCGCTGGAAAGACAGGGCTCAGGTATGTAAAAGGGGGCTCTGGGGGGCTGCTACACTAAAGGAGGTTTTTCACCTTAATGCATTAAGGTGAAAAACCCTAAGGGTTTACAACCCCTTTCAGTCTATATTACAGCATGTTGTAATATAGTTACATAGGTTGAAACCTGACCTTCTAGTTCAACCAATACAAAGGGGTGCTGATAGGTATTGAGCCTTACTTAGAAAAAATTGAGATAGGAAGCTGTAATGTGCAGGGTGTACTGGCCAATCTGTCTATATTCAAAGGTGCAAAAATCAACAACCTATGATTTTAACTTCTCTATTTTTTCAGGTCTAAAGTGAACATAGCAGCACCTCCAGAAAAAGTCAATGTGGAAGAGCATAGGGCCATAATCAAGTTCCTGTTTTTCCAAGAAAAAGGTGCAAAGCAGATCCATGATGAAATGTCACAAACTTTGGGTGACAGTGGCCCTTCGTATACAACAGTTAAACGTTGGGTTGTCAATTTTAAAACTGGCCATGTCGGTGTTGAAAGTGAGAAACCCAGTGGAAGGCCTGTTTCTGTCTCTGTTCCTGCAAATGTGAAAGCCATCCATGACATGATCATGGAGGACCACCGAATTTCAGCCAAAAGTATTGCTACATATCTGGTAATATTATGTGAGAGAGTTGGTGCCATTATCCACCATAAATTAGAAACGAGAAAGCTTGCAGCAAAGTGGATCCCAAAAGACTGACAACCAAACAAAAGTGGAAACGTGTGGAGACATTGGTGGCTGTTTTGGAACATTTTGCAAGAACTGAGTCCGATTTCCAGGACAAACAGGTACCTGGTGATGAAACATAGATCTACTGTTATGATCCTGAGACAAAAGAACAGTCTAAGGAATGGAGGCACAGTGGTTCCCCCCGGGTCAAAGAACTTCTGTGTGCAAAGGTCAGTGCAGAAGCAATGGCAACAGTTTTTTGGGACTACCTCCAAAAGGGTTCAACCATCAATGCAACATATTACTGTGCTTAATTGATGTAGTTGAGGCAAAATATCAAGGAAAAATGTTGAGGAAAAGCTCTCCAAAGGTGTCATCCTGTTTCATGACAACGCCTCGTCACACACTGCAGGTGAAACAACGGCAAAACTGACCTCCTTAGGCTTCCAAGTGATGCCTCATTCACTCTATTTGCTCGGCCTGGCTTTATATCATCTGTTATCAAATTTCAAAAAACGAATGCTGCAAATAAGTGGTTACATCAGCATTTGGAAGAATTTTATTTGCAGGGACTTAAGAAGCTGCAGGACAGATGTTGCAAGTGCATTGACTTCCTGTGGGAGTATGTAGAATAGTGTGGCAGTTACAGCTTCCGATCTCAATTTTTTCTGGGTAAGGTTCAATACTTATCAGCACCCCCTCGTAAAAGAGAAGAAAAAACAAAATTGTACAATCTCATACCCACATCCTTCATGATCTCCCGAGAGGCAACTGGATAATCCCTGGATCAACTTTACGTATTAATGTTAGTACCCAGTTATATTATGTACATTTAGGAAAGAATCCAGGCCTTTTTTAAAGCAATCTACTGAGCTGGCCAGAACCAGCTCTTTTGGGAGTCTATTCCATATTTTTACAGCTCTTACTGTGAAGAAACCTTTCCGTATTTGGAGATGAAATCGCTTTTTCCCTGTGATGACCTTAAAGTTAATAACTCAACACCACCAAGTTAACTATATTGACCCCTTATGTATTTGTAAATGTTGATCATATCCACCCTTAATCTCCTCTTTCCAAGAGAGTAAATTCAGTTCCTCTAATTTTGCCTCATAGCCGAGTTCCTCCATGCATCTTATCAGTTTGGTTCTCTGCACTTTCTCCAGTTCCCCAATGTCCATTTTGTGAACTGGTGCTCAAAACTGAACTGCATATTCCAGATGAGGTCTTACTAATGATTTGAACAGGGGCAAAATGATATCTCACTCTCTGCAGTCCATGCCTCTCCTAATACAAGAATGGACTTTGCTCGCTTTGGAAACCGCAGCTTGGCATTGCATGCTATTAAGCTTATGATCTACCAAAACCCCCATATCCTTCTCCACCATTGATTCCGTCAGTTGTACTCCCCCTAGTATGTACGATGCATGCATATTCTTAGCCCCCAAGTACATAACTTGACAATTATTTATAAATGTCAAGTTATGTTGTAATTATGTGCACTGAACTACACCTGAAACGTGTACTGGTGCCAGTGACTACAAAACACCATTGTGTGTCTGATAACAATACAATTAGCTAGGTCTCTTCCTCTTCAAACTGGAGTGGAAGCAAGCATTTTACACAGTAAAACTGTCACAAAGAAAGAGCAGACAGACAGACAGAGTGTTCATGTATGCACTTCCTTCAATACTCCTACACAAAATAACTAGCCGACATCTATCAGGTGCAATCGGGTGTTATAATCGCATATTATTAACCTCTTTCCATCCCGCGTATAGTCAAATGACACCCGCAAGGTGGCTCTCTCATCCTGGGTGGCCGTCCTATGACGTCCTCGGCTTTTTTGTGTTTTTTTTTTTCAAAATTGTCAGGCTTTTTTTGTTTATAGCGCAAAAAATAAAAAGCACAGAGGTGATCAAATACCACCAAAAGAAAGCTCTATTTGTGGTAAAAAAAATTATCAAAATATCATATGGGTACAGTGTTGTATGACCGCGCAATTGTCATTCAAAGTGTGACAGCGCTGAAAGCTGAAAATTGGCCTGGGCAGGAAGGGAGTGAAAATGCCCTGTATTGAAGTGGTTAAAGAAGCAAAGTCAAATGTTAGATATTTTGCCATCTAATAGGAAACAAATGGTCTCATAATTCAGCTTGAGTTTATATACCTTGTCCGTGCAGGACTGTCTCACAGTGATTTACATTAAACTAATTGGATGCTTTCTAACACAGAGCTGGTGGAATGCATCAGTGATCTGCTAAGTCATTACCCAAGCCTAGAGACTTCTGGGGATGTCATGTTTGAGTGTGTGCAAAGCTACTGGGCCCAAACCAATCACCTTCTATCAGTGGCATATTTAGAGGGGTGTGGTGTGGACACTGCATTAAAGGGTGTCGGTACTAGGAAGTGGGTATGTATTGAAGGGTCTGGTCTGTACTGAGAAAGGGTACTTGGGGGATCTGGATATTGAGGTGCCTGTACCGGGGGGGGGGTACTGAGATGGGGTTTTAGGGATGTTAGGGGAGACCTGTACTGAGGGGAGTATAGGCTCGTGGGGAGGGGGGTATTTGTAAATAGATATAAATAGAAAACTGGCTTAAAAACCATATTCAGAGAGTAGTGGTTAATGATTCATACTCTGAAAAGTCTTGGGTTGTTAGTGGTGTACCCCAAGGCTCAGTGTTTGGACCCCTACTTTTTAAGATCCTAATAAATGATATAGGGTCCGGGATTAAAAGTACTATTTCAGTGTTTGCAGATGAAACCAAGCTATGCAGTGGAATAATATCCTTACATAACATCTCTAACTTACAAGCTTAAACTTAAATGAGGTTTAACCTGTTCAGCTCTGGAAAATTTTACCCCCTTAATGACCAGGTCATTTCTGCGATTCAACACTGCGCTATTTTAACTGGTAATTACGCGGTCATGCAACACTGTAACCGAAAAAAAAATGTATTTTTTTTTTTCCAACAAATAGAGCTCTCTTTTGGTGGTATTTGATCACCGCTGGGTTTTTTGCACTATAAACAAAAAAAGACAAAAAATTTTGAAAAAAAAAAACAATATTTTTTACACTCTGCTCTAAAACTTCCACTAAAAACGAAATAAATTTTGTAAAAAAAAAAATCTAACTTCTTCAAAAAATGTAGGCCATATATATTCTGCTACATATTTTTTGTAACAAAAAATCTCAATTAACGTATATTGAATGGTTTGCACAAAAGTTATAGCGTTTACAAACTATGGGATATTTACTGGAATTTGTATTTATTTATTCAAGTAATGGCAGTGATCAGTGATTTATAGTGGGACTGCGATATTGTGGTGGACATTCTGACACTGACACTTTTGACATTCTGTGGGAACCAGTGACACCAATACAATTGATCAGTGCTAAAAAAAAATATGCACTGTCACTGTACTAATGACATTGGCTGGGAAGTGTTAAACATCTAGGGTGATCAAAGGGTTAAATGTGTGTATACTGTGTACTGTTTACACTGACGGTTTTTACTTTGGTGCCGATCGGCGGGTGTCGACGACCAATCAGCAGCCGGATCCCGCTGATTGGCTTGTGCTGTAGTGAATCACAGCAAGAGTGCGCCCCCCTCACCCCAGAGTGCGGATCACATACTAGGTACGTGATCCAGTGCAGAGTGGCAGCCCTGCCGCAGTATATGTGGGCGGTCCACAAGTAGTTAATGTTGATAAATGTAAAGTTATGCATTTGGGAGGCTAAGAACATGCACGCATCATACATACTAGGAGGAGAACAGCTGCAAGAGTCAATGGTGGAGAAGGATCTGGGTGTTCTGGTAGATCATAATAATTAATAATGGCATGCAATGCCAAATAGCGGTTTCCAAAGCAAGCAAAATCCTTTCTTGCATTACGAGAGGTATAGACTCCAGAGAGACAGATATCATAAGAGGCATGGAGGACTCTGCTATGAGGCAAAATTAGAGGAACTGAATTTACTCTCTTGGGAAGAGGAGATTAAGGGAGGATATGATCAAAATTTACAAATACATAAGGGGTCAATATAGTTACCTTAAAGTGAATAACTCAACACCAAGTTAATCACAGAGGACAAGGGGGCACTCTTTATGTCTGGAGGAAAAGAGATTTAATCTCTAAATACGCTTGAGGATGCTTATTGCTGCCGCCTCTGGGTATTCAGCATCTGGTAGTCTGACCTAGCCGTTGGTAAGTATGGGGCCTTGTGCTTCAGACCCCCTTGACCATTTGTCACAATACCATCATTGTGCAGATACCCATTTGGGTTTTCATACTTTTTTACAGATGTAATACACACGCATCTACCCCTGATGAAGCGAGCGAGCATGGTCTTGCGAAATGCGTAGGGTCATTTTCTATGCCTGTGCATAGCAATATACACATCTATAGTGCTACAAGTGTAATGATACTGTTTTATGCTGTATGTATTAGCTGACCGGCTTGGCAATTTTGGTTGTTCATGTATACATAACAATTTTTAATAAACTTTGATACTGTATTTACGTGTCAAGTGACTGGCTAAAATCGCATTTACCTCATTTAAAGTACCGGGCGACTTTTTGTGTTTTTCTGTATATATTTGGAAGGAGGTGCTTTTTGGGTGACACCAGACCATTTTTCCCTTTTCTCTCTTGAAAATAGGAGATTAAGGGGGGATATGATCAACATGTACAAATACATAAGTGGTCAATAAAGTGAACTTGGTGTTGAGTTATTCACTTTAAGGTCATCACAGAGGACAAGGGGGCACTCATTATGTCTGGAGGAAAATAGATTTAATTTCTAAATACAGAAAGGTTTCTTCACAGTCAGAGCTGTGAAAATGTGGAATATACTCCCCCAAGAGCTGGTTCTGACTAGCTCAGTGGATTGTTTTTAAAAAGGCCTGGATTCTTTCCTAGATGCACATAATATAACTGGATACTAATAATTATAGGTCAAGTTGATCCAGGAATATTGGATTGCCTCTTGGGGGATAAGGAAGGATTTTCTCCCTCTGCTGGAGCAAATTGGATCAAGATTCATTGGGGTTTTTTTTTGCCTTCCTCTGGACCAGCTGTGGGTAAAGGATTGTGTATATAGGAATGTATATAAAATAAATAAATAAATAATGTTTCCCCTTCTATTAGTTGAACTCGATGGATTGTGTCTTTTTTCAACCAGACTATGTAACTATGTACTTGGGAGGGGCGTTAGTTTTTGGTTGAATTCTGTAAAGTGGCTCTGTACTTCCTGGGTAACCCACTCCTGACCCCTGCACTTTCTGTGTTATGCACTCCCATCTCCTTCACTCTATGCATTATGCACTCTTGAGTCCTGCACGGTTTTTACTTTTCATACTTCTAAATGCTGCACTCTGTTCGTTGGGCTGCATATGACATAATCCCGACCACTGCACTCTAAAAGTTCTTGAACCACTTTCCACCTGGTCACTGTACATAAATGGCTGGGAGGGACAATCGGCATTCTGTGAGGACATACCTGTATGCCCTCCCAGAATGGGTGCTTGTGTACAGCTTCAGGGCCGCACAACGGTGTGATCTGACTGGTGGACACATCGGTTTAAAGATTGGGGTACCAGACGGCTGTGATTGACCCTGGTACCATGTAATCCCTGTGACCAATCACAGTGATCACATTACCAGTAGTAAACAACCCCGATCACCACCCCCCAGAGAGCTACAGTGTAACTATGGTGAACTGTACTGCTCTGGTGACAAAATGTAAACATAAAAACTTTTTTTTTATACACTGTCACCAGTCCTTGTCCCTGATCACCTTCACACACCAGTCACAGTTTCCCTGATATCCACCACACCAGTTCATACTGTCACCAAAATGTCTTGTTCCAATGTGTGATGCTCTTCAGAGAGCATTTGACAGGTGGTGAGGCGCTGTATCACCTCCTCACCACATGCGTTATCCCCTTGGACCACACACAAGCACCCCCATTCTCTTCAACGGGTTGTAATTAGTGGGCGTACAGTGGGTACAAATCCTGCCTAAGCTGCAAAGCATGGCATCTGCAATATGTGTACATCCTGGCCCCTGTAGATAAATGCAATAGCAGTTTAGGGGTGGTAATACCACTTTCTTTCACCTTCAACAGTAAATCTTAAAGCTGTCAGCTGAGTGGTCTGTAGTGGCTCTGATTTTAGGCAGAGTGCCAGGAATACAGAGCAACAGAGCGTGAAGAGAAGGGGATCCTCATACTCAGGAGGCATGGCAGAATGCGTTATGAGGTGTAATGGGATGCAAGTATGGCTATGCTGTGTGAGAAATAACTTGATAAAATGACAACTTTGTGAAGAGAAAAAAAAAGATAACACATTTTATTTCTTAATACACACCAATCAAATGCTCAATAAAAGTAGCCCCTCATATGCATAGGAAGCATACTTCATTGACACATTTTAATTTGTTCATGAGTCATTAAAGGCCCATTAAAGGTACTGCATTAGGCCCTCCAAATAATATACATTTCTGGGTAAAGGACATATAAACACACTCTCCCCTATTTTCCAATTCAGTGCTAGTTGCCTGATTGGTCTATCACCAAGATTGAGTAATGTTACATGAGGAGCAATGGAGCATGTCTAATCGAATACAAATATTGACTTTTAGAAAGTCACTATTTTCATAGAATATATTAGATTTCTGCAGTGTAGGGTTACTTTCCTTTAATGAACATGTGGCAAGTAGGATTTAAATGTAAAAGAACATGTATGCAAGGCAAGCTTGAGCGGAATTCCGTTGAAAAAAACAAGTTTTTTCTGACGGAAATTCTGAAAGTGTGTACGCGGCATGATGGATTTTCATGTTATCATACACACATTTCTAACTCATTGGAAAACCTATGTATGGATACACAAGAGGGAAGAATGAGCAGAATCACATATGCAGATCTGGCTTCTGCTGAGGACTGAGGCAAAGTCACAAATGTTTGTCGACAGTCAGCTATCTTCACACTTATCACTATTGGGGGATATATTCCCATTTATGGTCAGTCTTAAACTTGAGTAATTCCTTTCCTCATCTGTAAACCTAGGTTATTCCTACATCAATTAAACCAAGTATACAAGCACTTCCTACTTTACATGACTTTTTCACAAATACCTTTATTTAGTTTATTACTGTACTGATAGAATTCTTTTTTGTTATCGGTTAAGACAAAGAATCTTGTGAAACCTGCAGCCAAATCAGTTTACTATGCATCACTAGTTGTCACCTGTCACTGAACAAAGATTTACACAATAATGGTGTACCCATTGTACCCACTGTGCCAATAAAAAATGCATTGTTTGACTGGAGTAGGGTATGACTCAGTGTAAATAATTTATTGTCTGGCTTTACATGCCTGCCATAATTTGAACTAGCAACAATGCTTAACCAACTAAGCGATCGCTATACAGTACAATGAGCCAGAGGTTTAAAACATTTTTTTTTTTTTACAATAAATGTCACCTTATAGTGCAGGGTTTTATCCCTATATAGGATTTTCAAATATATGGGGGTCTTATCAGATTTGAGAAAACATCTCCATAATCTTGGAAATTAGATAGAACATTTCAAATGCGCCTTAACACAACATACCAGAAATACAAATTCTTGATGGCTTTCATTTACTCTCCACATTCTGTAAATCTCAGAATGGGGGGGGAGCAAAAAAAAAAAAAAAACACTGTTTCGTAAACAGATCTCTTGCATGTATTTCAATGGTGTATTTAGCAGTTTGCTGGAGTTTGGCATAAGGAAATCTGTTACATATAAAAGAGAAAATAAGAATACTGAAAACTTTTATTTTACACCTTTTTAGCAGGGAGCTGGATCTCCTTATAAAGCTTTGTGCCTGGACGCTGCAAAACATTATTCAGCAAGGCAGCACCAAGAACAATTTTCTTGTTAAAGTAACATTAAAGTGGTTGTAAAGATAATTTTTTTTACCTTAATGTATTCTCTGCATTAAAGTAATGGAAAGTAATAGTAACTGCCCTTCAACCCGTTCCTAAATACTTACCTGAGCTCCATCTGGATCTAGTGCTGTGCAAATCTGCTGCAGCTCCTCTCCCCTCTTCCCTGTCTAACATTACTTTAATAATAAACAAAAATAAAATAAAGCTTTACATTTACTTTAATCTGAGCATTAAAAGTCTTGGCCAAAATTACATTAACAATTTGTACACTTTGCATGTCCAAAAATGCTTTGTAGGGGACAGACTCTTTAAAGCTTAACTTTCCAGGTATTAGTGAAAGGCAATTTTGCAGTTAACCAACCATCAGCATAATTTGTATATTAGCCAAATTAAAAATTTGATTGCTCAAGGCACACTTTGATCCATATATATCCAGACAAATAAAAAAAAAAAAAAAAATGCAGGATCAGCGTGACACATTTTCATATGCACAATCTGTGCTTGAAGTACATATTTCAAGCCTCTGGGACATTTCCATGTTACTGTATGTTTCTTGCATATAAGGTTTCATTGTTTCACTTACCCACAGATCCCTTGGGGCATGGAACAGCAGCTGGCTGACCAAACTTGGTCTGTGGCCACCAGATTCCAGCCTCGAAGGCTTTGGGACATCCATTGTAAATCACTGCAGTGAAGGTAGAAAAATAATCACTAACACGTTTTCCAGAAAGCTTTATGATTGACAGATGTAAATTTCACTCTGAATAATTAATAGTCATTTAAATAGTAATTTCTGGTACAAAACAATGAAATCTGAAAATGTCAACTGTGTAAAACAACAACCACGTGCCAGTTACTGAAGACTGACAAGTCTTATTATACAGAACAATGATGGAAGAGAAATCATTCCCTTTAAGTAGAACATTATTTAGGTTCCTGTCACCTTACAGGTCCGTAGCCAACAGTAATAAAAATGTCACAGTGTCTGCAGCTGTTACCTATTGACTCATCCTGTGCCAACCAGATTTAGAAAGAACAAAACCAGAACTTGCTTCTAGTGATTTAGGGAAATACCACTAATGGAAAAGCATATGGGTCATGACTTCCTTTCATTTCATATTTTGGCAGCAGAATAGATGGCAAGCCTATGGAAAGGGCTGGGGCACAAACTACTCACAACACATCCGCACAATGTCAAATCGCTGACCTTTTTTAAATACTATCCTTTTTTCATCATGCTCATTTTCAATAAAATTTAAGTTCAGACTGATGGCCTTACTATATAAGAAGCATCTTTTCTAGTTAAAGGGTAAAGAAAAACCTGCAGATTTAAAGAAAAATAAAACTAATGGGCTAATTCATTAAGATGAATAGTTTAGGGTTAAAAGCAGTTAAACACAGCAACCCAACTAGAATTTTTTTTTTTTAAAGACCATGATGACAGTAAATCGGCTGTCACCAACAACTGTACTTTCAACCTAATAACTGTTAAATATAAAATCTTTTTTAGGTTGCATAGGAAAACCACAATTTCTCATGTACAATTGGAATGTTGCAACTCTTAGGATAGGCTTACACAAACGCTCAAAGAGGTCATTTTGCGTATGCTGTTGATGCCCAACAAGCACTCCCAAAGCTGCAAGATCAGAAAGAGAGTATTTATCCAACAGCTCAGAAAGTACAATCCCAATTATTGGGCATATGTTTGTCTTGTGCTAACCCAAATACTGCAAAGTTTGGTCCATGCCTGCCTTTGACCTGCATTGTTTCACTCCTGGTCCCTGCCCCATAGCAACACTCAAAATAATGCATGCTGGATACTTTCGGGATCATACATCTGCAATTTCCAGCATAAAAATGGTGGCAATTAGACATTTCATTCATTCTTAGGTTTTATTTGCATTATGTATCAAGCCATTACCTTCACAGCCTTGATTAGTAACCTCTGCAAAAGGATTGTCACAGCGGTTACACTGGCGGCCAATAACACCAGGTTTACATGGGCACTGTCCTGTTTCCATGTCACAGCCACGCTCATAAGCTCCGGATGGGAAGCAGTCACATGGGTAACAAGCATCACTCTCCTGTGGTCTATAATAATTATCCTGCAAAAGGATTAAAAAACAGTTTAATGCAAACAAAAGAAAAAAAAATTTGAAAAATGTAACGGACATGGTTTTACTACTCTAAATGCAATATGTGCAAAAACATATATGCGTATAAAAAGAAGGTTGAGTAGGCCAAATCATCATTAGTGCAATAGCTGTTGTGTTAAAGCAGTATTAAACCCAAAAACAAACATTCAATAGCAGCGTACCAATTCTTAAATGTGATGGCTGCATTTGTTTCCTTTTTTAGGTTATCTTTCTTCAAATTTCACCTGGTCATTCAACCAGTAAGTCAGTTCTTCAAAATAACAAGCTCTCTTGCAGTTACAGTGATGACACAAACCACAAACAAGGGTGCTTAAAATGATAAGCTTTTAATTATGTAAAATCTTTATCCCAAAAGAAAAAAAAAAGTGTGCTGTAACTGTTTATAAAGTATTAGATTTAACACTCCCCCTAGACTGACAAAGCTGCTGTCCAAATGTGCTCCTGTGCTCCTTCCTCCAGAGTGGGGGGGGGCACTCTAATACAAGAGATGAGTTACTGGCTAGATTACCAGGTGGAAGCAGAGGGGAAAAAGCCTAAAAAAATAAAACAAATGCAGCCATCAAATCTAAGGATTGGTAGGCCACAATGTATTACATTTTTCGTTTTTGGTATATTACTTTAAATGTTGTGATGGATAAACAAAAGTATTTTCAGTTCAAAGCATGTGCACAGACATGTAGGTGTAATATAGATAAATATTAGATCATATGTTGATTCAGGGCCAAATACTCCTTTATACATTTCATTTCTGTGGTTCTGAACACTCCTAGGAATTTTTAGTTTTAAGTAGTATTTTAGTATTACTTCTGCATCATGTGTGTCTCACTCACCCAAGGAACAATACATGTATATAACTCATGGGATTTCAGCACAGTTCAGCTATTAGCAAGCCTTCAAATAACTGATGAACGTTGATTCCAGACTTCTTGACTTAACACATTTGCTTATCACGAGGTTATAAAAATCAAATGTATAACATAGCCATATATGCTTTTATATACACTTTTTTTTAATAAATTCAATGAAACATTCCACTGATGCAGCAAGCATTTTACGTCACATTTCTAAATACATACACCCTAACATGACTAACAACAACTTACTTTACAGCGACAGTCTCCATTAGTCTTATTGCAGTCTGGATCAAAGCCTTTGCTTACATCACAGTTACAGGGTCCACAAATTGGATTGCCCCACCAGCCTCTAGGACAGGGCAAATCCACTCTGGAGAGAAAAAAAATAAGCATTAAATGTACTCAATTTGAAAAAAAAAATGACTCCAAAATTCGCAATTCAATTTATAACTGACCAAACCTTTTTTTTTGCTTTGCGAAAATGATAACCCATTTAAAACAGGATGTTTTTACTTTAATAATTACAACCTGCCCCTGCAATTCTGTCTTTTTGAAAAACAATCTACTGAGCTATCATTGGCCATGTGGCTGCCAAAAGTTAAAGCATACTGTATGTAAAGGTAAGTTTTTTGGGGTTTTTTTGTAATGTCATCCCGTTCTGTAGACAGAACTAGAAATGACGATAAAGGATTCCAAAGCAAGGTTGGTACTGGAACTTTGGAGAATTTCCCTCTATTCATCTTAGTCCCAGCGACAGTGGTTGCCAAGACATTAGGTGGAAAGCAGCTACCTAGCAGGGGCACAATGAAGGCACACTCAAAAAAAAATAAAAAATAAAAAGTTTTGCCATTAGACACAAGATAAATATATATAGCAAGACAAAGAATATGTTATCCCATTATTTCATATTCACGTAATGTATCTGCTGTACCATGTACTTGTGTTAAGCGGTATCCTGTCCTCTTTGTACAGCTTCACGTGTGTGAAATACCTGGTGATCCTGCCAACCCCCCTGCTTTCCGATTGCAAAGGGACCACACTTGGCATGAGAGCACATCCATCGGAGCATGGTCAGTTTTCTGACTGTGCTGGGAGAACAGCCTATCTGTCCTCCAATGATCAGACCTGTGCTGACACGTCAACACCCCACCCACAGCCACTCACTGGGAAGATTAGTGTCCTCCTGTTTCTCCACCCCCAGATTTCTAAGCCCTTTATGCAGCTTAGAAAAGAGATTCTGTGATCACTTATACAAGAATAAAAATAAATAAATAAATATTTAGAATGTTTAGATTTACTGATCAAGCTCACAAAAAACTTTCCTTGAATTTAATTCGTTACACTTTTTTTGCATTACATGTTCCTTTTTTTTAAAATTTCCTTTCCCTCTTAGAATTGGTACACTTCTATTAATGTACTTATAAATAGGTCCCCTGTTTTTGGATTTATTTTTTTGTCTGGTTGACGCTCTGCCATTACAGGAAAGAATAAAAACGTAATGGAAAGTATCTTGTAGACAGTCATGCAGGTCATTAACCACTTCAGCCCTGGAATATTTGGCTGCAGAATGACTGGGCCATTTTTTGCGATTCGGCACTGCGTCGCTTTAACTGACAATTGCACAGTCGTGCGACATTGCACCCAAACAAAATTGATGTCCTTTTTTCCCCACAAATAGAGCTTTCTTTTAGTGGCATTTGATCGCCTCTGCGGTTTTTATTTTTTGCGATATAAACAAAAAAAGAGCGACAATTTTGAAAAAAAAAATATATATTTTGTACTTTTTGCTGTAACAAATATCCTAATTTTTTTTTTAAAAAAAAGCTAATTTGTTCTCAGTTTAGGCCGATATGTATTCTTCTACATATTTTTGGTAAAAAAAAAAAAAAAATAAGCGTATATTGATTGGTTTGCGCAAAAGTTATAGCGTCTACAAAATAGGGGATAGATTTATAGCATTTTTATTATTTTATTTTTGCTAGTAATGGCAGCGATCTGCAATTTTTATCGTGACTGACATTATGGCGGACACATCAGACAATTTTTGACACTTTTTTGGGACCACTGGCATTTATACAGCGATCAGTGCTATAAAAATGCACCGATTACTGTAAAAATATCACTGGCAGTGAACGGGTTAACACTAGGGGTTAAATGTGTTCCCTGGGAGGTGATTCTAACTGAAGGGAGAGGGGACTGACTAGAGGAAGTGACGGATCGTGGTTCCTAGCTAATAGGAAGGAACACACGATCTGTCATTCCTCTCAGAACAAAACACGGATTTGTGTGTTTACACACGCACTTCCATGTTCTGTCCCTTGCAATCGCTCGTGGCAGGCGGTCATCGCGACCGTCGGCCACGAGCATCGGCACCCCCACTGTGCAGCGGACGCGTGTGCGCCTGCTATCCCCATCCCATGAGCCGATGTATAGCTACGACGCTTCGCCGGATCGTGCCGACCTGCCTCAGTATAATGACTGGTCAACAAGCAGTTAAGGCATTTATTCACATGACATATCTACAAAATAATGTGAGGATTCACTTCAATTGCCCAATCAGGTAACAGAAAATCCCTGTGTACTTTATTTGCAAATGATTGGATAATTAAAGTAACTCTTCAAACAGCATTGAGTGAAAATTCCAGAATCCTTTAGTAAATCAGCCTCACTGTCTCTGAAGAATTTTAAAAAATAAAAAAAGTCTTATTAAACACAATTGACTCAGATAAATATAAAATGTAAGATAAGTCAAAATGAATAGGTAGATACACGATCAATTGTCATTTGTCATGACAGCAAGAAATCTTTTTAGAGCAAAACAGTAGTCATTAAATATGACCTCCGTACTTGTTCTCGCAGTATTGTCCATAGTAGCTTGCTCCACATTCACAAGTGTATCCATGAGAAGAGCTTGGCTTTCTAGCACAAGTAGAAACATGCTCACAAGGGTTCAGGCTGCACACATCAATGCAGTCTCTTCCAAAGAAGCCTGGAGGAAAGAAGATTTAGTTACATGCGCTACTGGGCTGATGCCACATCAAACACTGACAGCTTTCAAAATAACCTGATCAACAAACAGATTAATGTCACATGTTTTTGGGTCTTAAAAGTAGAGGCTATATACTGTGTACATGTCATGCCCATTATATAGCCTGGTTTTGTTTCAGACCTCCTTTCTTAACATCGTGATCAAAAAAGAAATAAATAGCCAGTAAGTGACAGCTACTAAGCTAAAAGCCAATAACATTTTTTAAACATTATGTAATATTAACGGTCAACTATAAAAATCACCTTTTAGGGTCTAAAAAACAGAAACAGATGAACAACTGAGCATTCTAGAACAGAAATCACTATTCTACCCACCTAAAAAGAGGTCTACAAACATTGGTTTAAGCATTCCAAACTAATGAAAGCCATCTACTTACAATTCCTTAGAATACATTTATAGTAAATCTTTTGATGACTAATAAAATCAAAATCATAAAGTATAGCTTAGAAATAGCTACTTCTAGTTTTAGAAAATTACTTTAAAAGGAGGTTGACAACGACAGATCCTATGCCTGGAGCAGGTGTCTCCCAACTTTCTAAACAAAGTGCCAGTTTACTGATCTTCAGAATTCAGGGGGGGTCGGACCGTGGCTAGTGGGAATTTAACACGTTCCGAGTCAGTGGGAGTAAACCATGCCTCAGGCTTGGTGGTCAGCTGAAGTAAAAAAAAAAAAAAAAAAAAATCAGGCAATGCCTGTGGTCAGTAGGCTGTGGAATAATGCCCCATCATTGGTATTAGTGGGAGGAATAGAGCCCTTTGTTGGCGTCAGTGGAAAGAATAGTGCCCAATGCTGACATCAGTGGGGGGAATTAGTGCCTCAAGGGCCAGATAAAAGCTAGCAAAGGGTCACATCTGGCCCACAGGCCGCAGTTTGGAGACCATTGGCTTTGAGTCACAGCTGCTCCAGTGTAAAACGAAATTAAACTACCCACCGAACCCAGCAGGAAATGGAACCATTGTTAAGTATAATGAACACTTACCTGGTTCACAATTACAAGAAAAGGTGGTCCACTCATCACTGCAATCACTGTGGTATGGACATGGATTTGAATCACAGGGATTATCTACATCGCAGCCACTTTCCACATTGAAGACATTTGCTTTATTCATGTTTAGGGTTGCTATGTTGGTTGATGTTTCTCCCATTCTTACCCCCTGATGGCATTGAATGATACCAGTTATTTTAGTGTGAGCATGGCATGACAAGGATCACTTTTTCCCAATTTTAACATAATGGAGAAACATGAATTTTATGGCTCAAATGAGTGAAGAGTTCCAGCGGAGGATATACCCACTGATGTTTTGTAGCAACTCACAAAAACAGAACATACAGGAAACCAGTGCAAAAGCCTGCCTGTTTTAGCATATGGCACCTATCTGGTCATTTTATTGATAAAAAAACTATACATGAAGTGTTTTTCTCTAGATTTTTAACTTCACCCAAGTGTCACAGCACAATTGTGAAATTATAGTGAGAGCTGCCCCAGAAAACACCAACACCTCCCTCTAGTGTGGTCCAATCCACATGCATGTACCAGAGGATGGAATCAGTGCTTTCTATAGTATAATGAAGCAGCAGCCAACACCTGAAGACTTGGGCAGAGTAAAAATCCTTTCTTTGTTTAGAAGCTAAGATCAGATAAATATTGGCAAGACATTAGATTTAAACATAAAATATTTTGGTTTCGTTTTCTCTCCAAGAGAATTTAGCAGGATTTGAGAATAACTAGGCAACCTATAGAATATCTATAAATTTAGTAGACGTTCTTGGCAGAGTTAGGGGTTGAAGGGGTCTACTATTCCCTTGGTGGTGAGGGCAGCTTTAGGAGCTCAGAAATAAGATGCGAGTATGCATGTTTGATAGAATTGGAGGAACAATGACCCTTTGGTTAACATATTGTTTCCCAAAGTCTAACTGTCCTCTAATTGCTGTGTGTAGCTTCATCTATCCATGTTGACCATCTCTGAGATATGGACATTTTTCATCAATACTAATAATTGAGGGTTATTTGTAGGATTTATTTAATAACAAATTAGAGAGCAACAAAGTGTAGTTACCCAAAGCAATAACTTTGTGAGAGACAACAGAAGTTGGCTGCTTATTAGTTGTCATGGGCCACTATACTCTGCGCATTGTTCTTTGACTTACTGTTTAAAGCTCTTCGTAACAAAGCAAAATGTGACAAGTCAGTGAAGCAAAAGGAGAAAGCTGAATACAAACGCCAACTACAGTCTCACAATTGTTATACCATTACTAGCATGGGAATAAGGCAGACTTTTGTTCATAACATGGTTTACAAATAGGAGGTGTAATTATGCAAGTGAAAGATGACTGACATTCCCATTTCTGTTACAGAATGATATGTAGATGGAATAAACAAAAAACACATGAGGGTAATTCCACCCTTACCTTTTCTCACAGGACTGCCAGGTAACATGAACAAACACAAGGGTTACTGTCATATAAGTGCAATCTATATACTCCTAAATTACAAAAAACTAGTAGAATTCAGCAAACAAGCAACTCAATTTTAGTAAACCAATAGTAACTATCTTCCTTATTTCCTGGCCAAAAACTTGTCATTACACTCGTATATACGAACATTAAAATGCATATTTATGAGACATAAGCCCCATAATGACAACAAAATATCCCTGTACAACTGATTTCTTTAATAGTACTACACTATGGAGTGGAAATTTGGCATTCAGCTATACAAAATGCAAATGCATGCAATAAAAGAGCAATTGTGTTGTTTATTTGAGAATGAAGTAGAACTGTTATGAAAAGTCTGCTGCATTTTGATCAAAAATGAAACACTCTTGATAATTATTTTAAATGATGGGATTCCAGAAGTGCTAGTTAGTAATCACATATATCACATATATAAGTGAACCATGTAGTAAAAAAAAATGCCTTGGGCCAGCAGTAACTTATCCCCTGTATTAGACTCACCTTCATACAGCCATTAAATCCCTGCGTTATGAGACCACCAGATTCTGATAAACCACCAACAAAGATGGTTTTCAGTTTCAGTCCTGGCAGATCATTACCAATTTCCACAGAATTCTGTTGAGACAGCAAGAACAATTATGTTTTCCAATAGTATTTCCAAGCTATTTGTGAGCTTTGGTGTTTACTGTATATAAATAAAAAGATATCTACACACACACACACACACACCAAATGCACAAACTACATTTGTATTGTTTATTTTTTACCTGATAAATTCCATAGTCCAGATACATAATGGCCAGATACTTAATGTCCTTTCCATCCTTCGAGCTTTTCAGTTCTATGAGAAGGTGATGCCATTCGCCATCAGTGACTCTGGTCTGATTGATTTTCATACTAGCTATATGGCTGATGCCACTGTACACTTCAAACTGAATGTGATTGCTTACCACCTATTTCAAAATAAATGGGAGTGAATTTCTGTTTAGTATAATGTACAAAGCTAAGCTTAAAGTATAACTAAAAGGCAAAACTTTTTTTTCAGTTTTTTTGGATACAGTGCAGAGTGTAGAACACTTGTCAGTTTTTATTGCTATCTCTGCCCTGTTAAGGAGATTCGCCTTCCCTATTGTCTTGTTTACAATATTGAAAGTGAAAGTAAAAGAAAGTAAACAAAGTAAAAGAAAATCTCAAATTTTGGGTTGTCCCCAGAAAAGTAATAGAAGGGAAATCTTCCAATGGGGACACTACCGTGTTTCCCCGAAAATAAGCCCTACCCCGAAAATAAGATCTAGTGTGATTTTCAGGGAGGGCTGCAATATAAGCACTACCCTGAAAATAAGCCCTAGTAAAGTCGTTGTAAAAAACATATAATCTGTTTTGTAAAAAGATTACATAAATGTCCAGTGTGTCTCCTTTTGTAACTTTATTGTCGAAAATACCTTATCTAAAATGCGGCTGGACGCTCACGTGACCCGTCAGAGATCTTCTCCACTCTTTCCGACTGACATCAGCGGCCTCTCGCTCTGCAGTGCTCAGACCGGGGATGAAGAGCTCCAGCAGATCATGTGAGCGCCCAGCGGGGCGCTGTAAATAAGGTATTTTGGACAAAGTTGCAAAAGGAGACTCACTAGACATTATCTAACCTTTTTATAAAGTTACAAAAAGGAGACACACTGGACATTATATAAACTTTTTACAAAACCGATTACATATTTTTACAATGACTAACAGCTTGCTGACCAGCCGCTGCAGTTATACTGCAGCAGGTTGGCTTGGCTGCGCGAATCGCTGTAGCTGTCCACCGGCGATCGCTACACTGAGAGCCAGAGCGGGGATCTGTCAATGTAAACAGATACCCGTTCAGAGAGATCGTCTGTTCCTTGTGTTTAGGAACAGCGATCTCTCTGCACTCCCTGTCAGTACACCCCCCCAAGTTAGAAACACCTCCCTAGGGAACACTTAACCCCTTGATCGCCCCCTAGCGTTAACCCCTTCCCTGCCAGTGCCACTTATACAGTGATCAGTGGCTATTTTTAGCTCTGATCACTGTAATAATGTCACTGGTCCCAAAAAAGTGACAAAAGTGTCCGATCTGTCCGTGGCAATGTCGCAGTCCCGCTAAAAATCGCTGATCACTGCCATTACTAGTAAAAAAATATAAAAAAAAAAATATAATAAAAATGCCATAAATAGATCTCCTATTTTGCAGACGCTATAACTTTTGTGCAAACTAATCAATATACGCTTATTGCAATTTTTTTTACCAAAAATATGTAGAAGAATGCATATTGGCTTAAACTGATGAGGAAATTTGTTTTTTTTATTTATTTTTTGGGATATTTATTATAGCAAAAATTAAAAAAATATTTATTTTTTTATTTTTTTAAAATTGTCAGTTTAGTTTGTTTATTGCACAGAAAATAAAAATCGCAGAGGTGATCAAATACCACCAAAACAAAGCTCTATTTGTGGAAAAAAAAGGACATCAATTTTGTTTGTATACAGCATCGCATGACCGTGCAATTGTGAGTTAAAGATACGCAATGCCGTATCGCAAAAAATGGCCTGGTCATTAAGGAGGTAAATCCTTCCGGGGATGAAGTGGTTAACTAAGATTTATTTTTGGGATTAAAGATGTCATAATGATTATTTTTGGGGAAACGCGGTAGTTCTGGTGGCCCGGGGGTCCCCAAGGAATTCCCTTAATTTGGGACATAGATGACAAAAAAAAAAATATGACAGGGGATATAACCCTCCCTTACTCTAAAAAAGAGGGGGAAAAAAAAGGTTTTGCTTATAGTTCTACTTTAATGCCTAATAGAATTTAATTCATTTAAAAAAATTAAAAGCTGGTGCCAAGGAACGGGTGATCCTCAGGTATCCACATTGGAGCTTTTATTTTACTGCAGACTGTAATAAAATTACGGTAATACATCAGAGAGAATGTTATGAGGAACACACATAGGCCAGTTACGTTTTTGAGAAGAACTTTGAATGCTGCTTTCTTTCCTTTACAGGGGATGAGCAGCAAAACAGTCCAAATTCCTCTGACTCTATAATGTCCAGTTTCACCAACTCACTCAGGCATTAGCAGACCCGCATACTAACACCAGCGAACACATGCTTACCTGTGTGTGAAGACCTGTGACCACAATTCTCTCTGCTTTGTGCATATTTAGTTCTTTGATGTCAACATGGTCAGACATTGCAGCATAATATGTTTATCCCTTTCATGCCTAAGCCTATTTCTGACATAAAATCTATATTTTTTGCTAGAAAATTACTTAGAGCCCCCAAACATTATATATATTTTTTAGCAGAGAATCTAGAGAATAAAATGGTAATAGTTACAATATTTTATGTCACACGGTATTTGTGCATCGGTGTTTTAAACGCAACTTTTTGGGAAAAGGGACACTTTCATGAATTTAAAAAAACAAAATCGTAAAAAGTTAGCCCAATTTTTTTGTATAATGTGAAAGATGATGTTACGCAGAGTAAATAGATACCAAACATGTCACGCTTTATAACTGCACGCACTCGTGGAATGGCGACAAACGACGGTACCTAAAAATCTCCATAGGAGACACTTTAAGTTGTTTTTACGGTTAGCAGGTTAGAGTTACAGAGGAGGTCTAGAATTATTGCTCTCGCTCTGACGATCGCATCTATACCTCACATGTGTGATTTGAACACCGCTTACATATGCGGGCGCAACTTCCTTATGCGTTTTCTTTGCTGCGCGAGCTCGCAGGGACGGGGGCGCTTTAAAAAATTTTTTCTCTTATTTATTTTATTCATTTTTATATTTGTGTTTAAAAAAAAAAGATCACTTTTATTGCTGTCGCAAGGAATGTAAACATCCCTTGTAACAGTAATAGGTGGTGACAGGTACTCTTCATGGAGGGATCGGGGGTCTAAAAGACCTCCAATCCCTCCTTTGTACTTCAAAGTATTCAGATCGCTGAAAACGGCAATTCTGAATACTGTATATTTTTTCAAATCCGGCGCCATTGGCAGCCGAGTAAACAGGAGACTGGAACGAAGTCTGTCTCTAGGCGCCGGAAGTGGCGCATCACAGATGGGGTCTCCCAGTGGGACGGTGGGCCCGGTAAAAGCGGCGGGAGGTGGCGGGAGGGGGGATGTCCCCTCCCGCTCCTCCGGGATAACAATCAAGTGGCTTTTAGCCGCATTGGTTGTTATCCCTGGAAAGCCGATCACCCGCTCTAAAAAACGGTACCAGGATGATGCCTGCAGCTGCGGGCATCATCCCGGTATAACCCCTGAAAGCCAAGGCCGCATATATGTGTATGGTCGGCGCAAAGGGGTTATACTAAATTGTTACCTATAAAAAGGACTGCTGCTAAAAAGTAGAACAGCTTTTCACCTGTCGATAGTTTAGTATTGCTATTGAGAAAAAATTTGAGCTGCTCAATACAGATTATGAAATCTATATAAAAATACATTTGGCTTTCTAACCCTGGAGAGGTATTAGTGTGACACTTCCTAATCCAATAACTGCTTTCTGAGCTTACTGCATACTTAATAATAATAAGTGCTACTAAACCCACAACAGTAAAATCAGTCTGTATATGCAGTAAAGCAAGCTTGTTATATTCACCGGGGAACCTGAGGGGTTAATCCTGTGCATCGTGTAAAGACTGTTTGATCCTGTCTTCAATCCATCTGCTGACAGTACAGAGCCCTAGGAGGCACTCTGCACATGCTCAGTTTGGTGTGTCTTGCTAGAGTGTTTTTTTTTTTATTTTGGGAGGGTGCATGTGATCAGCACAGGGTCAATCAGCACCGTCCAGATAAAGGGTCAGGGGTCATACAGCCTCACAGAACAGGCAGAGGAGAATGAAAACTCCTACAAGCCGCAACCAGTGCTTGGCCAGGAACTGATAGAAGTCGTAAGATGCTATACAGTATATTGATGATGAAAAAAGGTATTTAGCAGTTTATATTTATTAAAACAATTGAATTTCCATGTTCAGTGCACTGTGAGAGACCAGATGTAGTGAACGCAGGGTCCTGGGTTTAGTAATGCTTTAAAGCTGAAAATTTGTTTGAAATTACTCAAAGGAGGTGTATCCCATGCCCTGCTAACTGCTTACTGTGTGCTTACTCTCTTATCACAGCACTCAACTTCCAGGGCTGCATGGGTTAACTGGATCTGGTCTAAAACTGAAGTACACTGCAGAACCTTTCTGCCCTCCCCTCCATTCACAACACTCTGTGTACCCTTTTTACAGAATGCAACATGTTCTGTGAATGGGGGAAGAGGTGGAATGCAAGGAGGGATGTAAATGGAGGAGAGGACAAAAGGGGCCGGCAGCCATTGTTGGGACTTTTTCAATGTATGTCAATGTCAGACCCGAGGCAGTTAACCCAGTGGTCATCAACCCTGTCCTCAGGGCCCACTAACAGGCCAGGATTGCAAGATAACTGAAATACATCACAGGTGATATCATTTGCGGCTCAGTGATTGCAGTATTCTAGTCTGCATCTCCCCAAGGTAATACATAAAACCTGGCCTGTTGGTGGGCCCTGAGGACAATGACCCCTGAGTTAACCCATGCAGCACTGGAAATTCAGCACTCTGAAGCAGACCTGGCTTCAATGAAGAAAAGACTTCTACAGTAAGGAGCAATTAGCAGGACACGGGATATACTTTATAACAAGTAAATCACAGGACTGAAACTGTACCCCCCAAATACACTTCAGGTCCATACCTGTTAAAATAAAAACAGGTTTAATGGCTGTTCAAACATGTTAAACTGACTTCTAAAGAACTTTACAATCATGTTTTCCTCTTATGTTTACATATGTTTTTTTTTTTCAATAAATAAAAAGCTCTTCAAAGACAACATTACTACTACAGAAATTTAGTTTATTATAGCCAGAAATTTCTTATGAACAGACCAGTTTTTATAGCTTATATTTGTTGGTTAGTTTCTTAATCTGTAGAAGTATAAAAATCATTATGTCAAGACAGTGACCTTGAACCACATGCAAAAAAAAAAGTAATCTGCTTGCATTAATGGTAAAGTCAAAGTTGTTCCTGTGCCCAGAGCTGGATGTGGATTTCTTTGCTGACGCTTTGTTTGTGGAAGTATTGCTAAGTACAATACTGTTTAGCTACAAGGAAAAATCTAGATCCTTACCTGGATATTAATCCTAGATGAAGACCCTGCATTAACCTGCATCAAAATGCCACTTGCTTGACGGGTTCTGAACATCAGCCCGATAAACCATGGCACAGACACTGTAATTTCTATATCAGTCCATATAACAATCCCGTCTCCTTGAAAACGTTGTGGAAACGGCATAACTGAAAAGGCAAGTATAATTTTATTGGCATACTTTTCAAACTAGATTTTATTACAGCTTGGAGTGCAATTGAAAAAAACATTTTATTACATGCAGTAGTAATTGGCTAAAGCATGCTAAAAATGGCCAACTCAATAAAACTAAAACAAACATTGATATCTCACAGCAAAGCATAAACCATCCTAATGCTTGATGTTAGAAATATTTACCACATGAATTGAATAAAATTTCATCAGGCTATCAAGTTTCTCTACACAAACCAAAATTCCCCCGATCACTCCAGGTGAGCTCCATCTCACTTTACTTCCCTTACTAATAATAAACACACATTGCTCAAAAACAATAAATCTCCCATTAAAAAATGTAAAACTTGGAACTTGGATTTTATGATGCAGAATGAAGGACAACATGAAGTTTCATGCAGTTCTGCTCCATAATAAATCATTAACAAATTAGGTCTTATATTATTAGGCAGCAGTTAACTAATGCATTGTCACCTACCTTGCTCACAGTTTTTCCCTCCAAAATGTAAAGGACAGTCGCAGTAGTAGGTGTTCCATTTGTTAACACAGGTACCTCCATTCTGACAAACACTGGTGTCACAGAAATTCCTCTTTGCAGGACAACCTTTAACCAAACAATAGAAACCCAGATTAGTGCATATTAAGTGGACACATTGAATTGTCTATACCTGCTTGTTGTTGTTTGATTACTAACAGTGTCAAACACCAAGAGAAAAAATATATTGCTTGAAAAATTGTTTAGGCCGTTATTAAAGCGGTTGTATACCGCTGGACTTTTTTTTTTCTTCCTGCAAGGTAAAGACATAATGTGCTAGTATGCATCACATACTAGCACATTATGTAAAAACTTACCTTAAAATAAAAATTGTTCCAGCGCCGCATCTTCACCCATCTTGCTTCCGGGTTCGCAGGCTAGCCAGAGCAGTAATGACGTCACTCCCATGCATGTGTGCGGGAGGCGCCGTTTACAGCACAGGAAGGAATGGCACAGACAGCCATTCCTTCAGAGTGCATGCACCAGTGATTTCACAGGCTGCATGTAATGTAAATATCTCCTAAACGGTACATGGTAAATGTCAGCAGAGGAAGTTTACTTCCTCTTTAAAAGCAATGCCAAAAGTGTAGTCAAAGTATGCTTCTAAATCATTGCATACAATATACCATCTCACTTAATTTACGTCTCTAATTCCAATCAAGGAAAGTTTATATAATTTGCTCTGGACTGCTTATGCATCCCAACGCAGAGACAATGCAATTTGCCCATTGCCCTATTGCGGCGTTCAATAAACACGCTTTGTTGGTATGCACAAAAGATAAAAAAAAAAAAAATGAACAGGACAGGATACATTTTTACTCAGCACATTGCAACCACTATCTGTGGTGCGGCGTAAAGCTGATTTTGTGACAATCTGATAGAGTTAAAAAAAATGGAAAAAAGTTAAAGTGGTTCTAAAGCCTAAAGGTTTTTACCTTACAGCGATACTAAACCCACAATAGTAAAATCAGTCTGGATATGCAGTAAAGCATGGTTGTTATACTCATGGTGGACCCCAAGGGGTTAATCCTCTGCATTGTGTAAAAAGGCTGTTTGATCCTCCCCATCTTTCACAGTCCCGAATCCATATCCTGATAGTACAAAGCCTTGGGGCACTCTGCACAAGTTCAGTTTGGTGTCTATTGCTAGAGGGTTTTTGTTTTTTTTTCTTGGGAGGGGGCATGTGATCAGCACAGGGCCGATCAGCAATTACCAGACAGAAAGTTAGGAGTCATGCAGCCTCATAGGACAGCCAGAGGAGAATGAAAACTCCTCCTACAAGCTCGGCCAGACACCGATAGAAATCACACTGCTATAAAGTGCTGATGAGAAAAAAGGTATTTAGCCGTTTATATTTACTAAAACTATTGCATTCTCATGTTCTGTGTACTGCGGCAGACCAGATATAGTGAATGCAGGGCCCTGGGTTTTGCACGCATGAAGGTAAAAAAAAAAAAAAAAAAAAAAAAAAAAAAAAAAAAACCTTCTGTGCGACAGGATCCTCTCCTTACCAAACTTATACTTACCTGAAGCCCAATCTAGATCCAGTGCTGTGCATGAGAGCAGCGCCCTCACAGGGCAGACTGATGGCAGCAGCTCCTGCTACTATCAATCATATACTGTGACAAGGCTCAGGAGCGAGTACGCACAAGTGCCCCCATAGACAGCGGCTTTCTATGGGGGCACTCGCTGAAGAGGAGGAGCCAAGAGCACTGGAAGGGGACCCCAGAAAAGGAGGATCAGGGCTCCTCTGTGTAAAGCCATTGCACATGGCAGGCAAGTATAACATGTTTGTTATTTTATTAAAAAAGCTTTACAATCACAGGCCACTTTAACCACTTCAATACAGGCCACTTTCACCCCCTTCCTGCCTAGGCCAATTTTCAGTGCACTTTAACCACTTGCCGACTGGGCCATAGCCGAATGACGGCTACAGCGCAGTCAGCTTATTCTGGGAGTCTTCCCAGAATCGGGCTTCCCGCACGTCCCTGGGAATGTCCGTGGTCCTCCGGACCCGTCAGATCACGGATTGAGGTAAAAGGCCAATGACAGCGGCCCTTTACCACATGATCGCTCCGTCCAATGTAAGAGCGATCACTTGTGCACAAACCGGCGCATGTCTGGTTAAGCTCTCCTCTCTCCTGGCACGCTGTACACACTGATCGGTACAGCGTGCGAGGAGGGAGATCACAGCAGTACTCACCTGTGCCTCATTCATGCCCATCTATGCCTCATTCATGCCATCTGTGCCTTATCCGTGTCACATCCCTGCCACATCAGTGCTCAGCCATGCCTCATCTGTGCTCATCCATGCCACATCAATGGCACTACAGTGCTCATCGGTACCCTACAGTGCCTCACAAAAGTGTGATAGGTAGTCAGGAAATTTTATTTGTAATTTCTTTATGTCCCTAGAGCACCTGACGGTGCCCCCTGAATGTTGGGCCTCTGTGTGGCAAGGCTGTGTAAAAGTCTCACATATGTGGTATCGCCATACTCAGGAGGAGTAGCAGAATGTATTTTGGGGTGTAATTTGTGGTATGCACATGCCATATGTTAGAAATATCTTATAAAATGGACAACTTTGCGTTAAAAAAAAACCCAAAAATGCGTTTTCATTTTCTTTCCACGTTATCCAAAAACGTGTGGAAAGAAAATAAGTTGTTCAAAAGACTCACAATGCCTCATAGAATATACGTTGGGGTGTTTGCTTTCCAAAATAGGTTAATTTTGTGGGCGTTTTCATTGTCTTGGTGTTGCCGGGCCTTCAAAAGTGTGATAGGTTGTCAGGAAAATATGTGTGTAATGTATGCTCCTAGAATGCCTTGAGGTGCTACTTGCATGTTGGGCCTCTGTATGTGGGCAGGCTGTGTAAAAGTCTCACACATGTAGTATCGCCATAGTCAGGTGGAGTAGCAGAATGTGTTTTGGGGTGTAGTTCCAAGTATGCCTATACAGTGCGTGAGAAATAACTTGGTAATATGAACATTTTGTGAAAAAAAACAAAAACATCATTTTGCAAGGAATTGTGGGGAAAAAAAATTACAACTTCAAAAAACTAATTTGGGGGGTATTTGTACTTTCCTAGCATGTTAGTGTCTCAAGAAATGATAGGCCATAAGTACATCATGTGGGACCATCAGTACATCAGGTGTGATTAATTTTCAATGATTGCCACCATAGCTTGTAGACACTAACTTTCACAAAATATATACTTATTTGGGTTATTTTTTACCAAAGATATGTAGCAGTATACCTTTTGGCCAAAATTTATAAAGAAAAATTACTAATTTGCAAAATGTTATAACCGAAACAAAGAAAAATGCACTGTTTTACAAAATTTTAAATACTGTACCACCAAAAGAAAGCTCTATTTGTGTGGAAAAAAAGGACAAAAACTTCATATGGGTACAGTGTTGCATGACTGAGTAATTGTCATTCAAAATGTGAGATTACTGAAAGCTGAAAATTTACCTGGTTAGGAAGGCAGTATAAGTGCCCAGTGGTTAAATGACAATTGCGCAGTTATGCAACTCTGTACCCATATGACTATTTTATCATTTTTTTTGAGACAGATCTTATTCTGTGGTATTTAATCACCAATGGATTTTTTTTTTACTTTTTGCTAAACCGAAAAAAAAAAAAAAAAAAAAAAAAAGCACACCTTTCTTCGTTTCTGTTCAACAATTTTGCAAATAAGTAATTTTTCTTCTTCACTGATGTGCACTGATGGGCACCGATATGCTGCACTGATTATTAGTGCCCTGATTATCAGTGTAAATGTCCCCATGTAACTGTACAGCTGGTTATCGACTTTCCTTTCCTCAGACACTGACAGCGCTAAGGAAAGGAAATGCAGATAACCAGAATTTGTTTACATGTGATCAGCTGTGATTGGACACAGCTGATCACTTGGTAAGGCCTCATGCGCACAGGACGTTAAAAAAATGCCAGCACTGCTGCCAGGAAAGAGCAGCATTAAAAATGCGCTGTTAGCCGCGTTTTTAAAAAGCGTTTATGGCCATTTTTCCAATTATGTAAAGATGCCTGAAAACAGAAAACGCAGCTAAACGCTTGTTACAGCGTTTAGCAGTGTTTTTCTTTTTTTTACAGCTCAATAGCCTCTGCTCCTGGACGCACAGGTTGTCGTTTTTTTCTACTGCCCCTAAACGCTTATGCCTTTAAACGCCTCTGAAAGTTTATGTGTGCATGGACACATAGGCTAACATGGAGGGGCATCTAGAAGTAGTTACAAAAACATCAGATGCTCCTAACAGCAGCTGTAAAAATGTCCTGTAGGCATGAGCCCGAGGGACACAGCTCACCACTGGTTGCTGCCCGCACACGAGCGGCGCGATGTGAAGGACGCCATATGACATTCAATTAGGATGGTAAAGCACCGGCATGGCTGTCAATCTGCTATAGGCTGGGCAGGAAGGTGTTAAAAAAGTGGAATGTGTTGTAATAATGCATCACACCGCCCCTTCAAATTGCATAATGCTTGCCCACTGTGGTGAATGGGCCTTGATATATTATCCCTTTCATGACTAAGCCTATTTTTGAAATTTAGTGTTTACAAGTTAAAATCCATATTTTTTGCTAGAAACTTACTTAGAACCCCCAAACATTATATATATATATATTTTTTAGCAGAGAATCTAGAGAATAAAATGGAGATGGTTGCAATATTTTATGTCACACGGTATTTGTGCAGCAGTGTTTTAAACTCAAATTTTTTGGAGAAGGGACACTTTCATGAATTTTAAAAAATCCAAACAGTAAACTTACCCCAATTTTTTTGTATAATGTGAAAGATGACGTTACACCGAGTAAATAGATACCAAACATGTCATGCTTTATATTTGCACACACTCGTGGAATGGCGACAAACTACGGTACCTAAGAATTTCCATAGGCGACGCTTAAAATTTTTTTTTTACTTTTACCAGGTTAGAGTTACAGAGGAGGTCTAGTGCTAGAATTATTGCTCTCGCTCTGACGATCGCGGCGATACCTCACATGTGTGATTTGAACACCGTTTACATATGCGGGTGCGACTTCCATATGAGTTTTCTTTGCTGCGCGAGCTCGCGGGGACGGGGGCGCTTTAAAAAAATATTTTTTTTCTTATTTTATTTAATTATATATTTATAAATTGTGTTTAAAAAAAAAAAAGAATGTGATTACTTTTATTGCTGTCACAAGGAATGTAAACATCCCTTGTGACAGTAATAGGTGGTGACAGGTACTCTTTATGGAGGGATCGGGGGTCTAAAAGACCCCCGATCCCTCCTTTGCACTTCAAAGTATTCAGATCGCCGAAAACGGCGATTCTGAATACTGTGTATTTTTTTTTAAATCGGCCCCATTGGCAGCCGAGTAAACGGGAAGTGACGTCATTTCCACGTTTACAATTAGAAGGCTGGAACGAAGCCGCCCAGCCGCTGGAGGCAGCCGATTTGTCAGCGGGCCTCCCGATCAAACGGGAGGCCTGGTAAGAGCCGCGGGAGGCGGCGGGAGGGGGGGGCGTCCCCTCCCACTCCTCCGGTATAACAGCCGAGCGGCTTTTAGCCGCATCGGTTGTTATATTCGGATAGCCGATCGCCGGCTCTAAACAACGGTACTGGGATGATGCCTGCAGCTGCGGGCATTATCCCGGTATAACCCCCTGAAAGCCGAGTACGCACATCTGCGTACGCTCGTTGGGAAGGGGTTAAACCAATCCCAATAAATACAAAATGGCTTCTCTCTCTCTCTGAAGCTCATTTTATCCGATTATCTTCTGTCAGTTTTTAAGAACAATTGAAAAAAAAAAAATATATATATATAAAACAAAACAAAACATCAAGTACCTGCTAGGGTGCCATTGTTGGCTATAAAACTAGCCATGTCTATGGGTTTGCTGTCAATCGTTAAATTCCTCATGCAGCCAATAAAATGCCTGTTCTGCACTGGAAAGTCCTCAGGCAAATCAGGTACACCTCCCAGCAACAGAGGCCCTGTTAAGTCAAGTGACCTGAAAAAAAAAAAGTCGTTGTTATAACACTATGACAACAGTATCATTAACTTATGGGATTTTAGAATGCTAGTGCCAAAAAAATCATTATCAAAAGGAGACTCCAAAACACAAACATTGTCTTTAAAAACAAAGGCTTTAGCCCTCATGCACACAGGCTGTTAAAAAAACATTATGAAAACGCCAGTATCTTTGCAGTGATTTTTTTTAACTTTTTTCAGCGTTTTTCAGCGTTTTTGCAATAGCGTTTTTCCGCGTTAGCGTTTTTTTTTTTTTCAAATTTTTTTTTTTTTTTTTTCAATGGATCAAAAACGCTAAAAAACGTTGGTGAATGACGTTTTTGAGCGTTTTTGAGCGTTTTTACAGCTGAAAAACGTCTCTCAGAACCCACTGGTCCTGGGTTTTTTTTACAGCTTAAAAACGCCTATGCCACTTGCAGCTCAAAAACGCCTAGGTGGGCATGAAGCCATAGACTAACATAGACAGGCCTTTTTAAGCTGCAAAAAAAGCTCAAAAAAGCAGCTGTAAAAACGTCCGTGTGCATGAGGACTTAGTATTGAAATGTACAGGGTTGGTAAACCAGATAGTTGTTGTTTTTTTTTTCCTTTTACCAATGGGTGAAAAGTAGTCTAAATGTGATAACTGTATGATTTAATTAAAGTCAGTAGCATCCTGCTAACATTCAAAATGTATTCAGAATATTAAGTGAATATTCATACATTTAACAATTCAGAAAATAAACAGAATATGAGGAAAAAGGGCATTGTGAATGTGGCATACACCAAATATTCACTACATGTAAATCTTTCCGGTGAAGGATTCATAAATATTTGATAAATGTAACATTTAGGCCTCTTGTACACTGCACTACACTTTTTTTTTTTTTTTTTTTAACAAAGCTAAACTACAACCCATTAATTGTAATGTGCCTATGCATACAGGTTTGAAAACAAGCGCCGTGCATTTTTCCAGTAAAAAAAATAAATAAATAGAAAAATCAGCTTTTCTGGTCAGTAATTTATGCCTCATGCATCCAAATACGTGCAAATGCACACAAATGTCCATTTACATGTTGTGCAGAACGAGAATGTGAAAATAAGTTTTTGCACTCTTGCACATACCGTATATGTGAAAATGCATACAAAAAAAAAAAAAAAAAAAACACGTCTGAAAAAGAAGATGCTCAAACAGGAGTATCATGTGCAAGAGGCCTTACTGCTTTCTAAATTTTTTTTTTTACCAGAAAGGAGGAAATCCAAATGGTAGGCTTATGACATTCAGCTTTCATTGGAATCACATGACAGAATTCTACCAACAAGAAAAGGGTGTTTACTTATCTAATTTCTTTTGGTGTATCTAACCAAAAGCTTACTTTTTGGATCCAGTCTGGGTTCCTTGTGCGGCACATGTGTAGTTCTTGATAATATTTCCAAAACGTACTGCTACTGCTGTGTCACAATCATCCACTGTCACCACAGCCACCTTCTCCCCAGATGGCCCATGAGGGATACCCAGCCTTCCAATGTTGGGCTGTAAGAAGACACATTCATGCATATTACACATATGATATAACAAATTCCATGGATTTCATTTAAACTTCTGTTTAGAGAAGAAAACGGTAAAGCCCGCAGAAGAAATCATGTCTTGTATTGGAACACACTTTACTTGACCCAACACCTAAAGAAGTGCTACCCTGTGCTGTTCCCCTTTTACCTACACACTGCCTGAGTGACTTGTCTACAACAGCCTCAGGGAAGAAAATAGATGAATGACTTCTGGATATGTTTGATGGGGTCTGGACAGTGTTTTGGACAAGCAGGTGCTGGCCGATTGAACATTTTTTTCTTGTGGCGTGGCTTAGAGGTTTACGTGGCTGTTAACCTATCTGTGTAAAGCAAGTCCTAAAGAGAGGTTATTGGTGTGTGAGTGCTCCCAGGTACTCCTATAAAAATGTCAGTCATTGTGCCGGATGTTCAGTAATTACAGTCATTCAGCATTTATGGTTCATTACAAAGATGATCTCACTTCTACAATTGCTGGGGTCAGTGCAGGCTGCAGGAATAAGAACCAAACCATTTACAACCCATGGGAATACATTTGGATGGCACTACATGGGTACTCGGGAGGATCTGATGAACATAATTGCAGGTAGTTTTCTCATAAGAAAATTTGTCAGTCATATACGATAAAGAGTAGCTGGGTGGTCAAAAAAAGACAGCTTTTCAGTGGAACAATATACTTTTTATAGCACACAAACATTAAAATCTCCAAATGTTTCCTTTAAATAGTAAAAATTAGACTGTCAATTTAATAAGTTAAGACTATATCCAGCCAAAACGAAACTATTCAATTGGAAAACAGAAAAGTAGACAATGTATTAGAAATCTTACAGCCCATCATAAAGTTAAATTTAAATGGTGGCTCTAAGATTATTCTTCAACCTTTGGTGGTCACAATGATGCCCAATATGTGTCACTTAAAAAATACATATTTGAATATGACAGGAAAGTTTTGCATTTAATTGGTATGGGAGGCATTAATCCTTAAATTATAACCAGCATAATTACTTTACAGTGCAGTGCTACATTTCTAAATGTGTTTCCATAATCTGCAACATGAGATGGAAATATAACTCACGTATATCCGTTATATCTGCTGCAGTGGGGGGGAACATAGGTTTCTTTTTATTTGATGACATCTGCTAAACGTCTATCTACAGTTTATGTTTCCAGTCATCGACTGTGGCTGTGGAAAAATCATGTGGTCCTATTTACCTATTCTCAGGAGCTCTATGTCACCAAATGAAATATTTGGTTTTGATCAATTTAAATGGTCAGGCACTAATTCAGAAGCATGGACATATATGGGGTAAGATGCTGCTCAAAACTGACCCAGTGTTTCAGATGTGGACAGGGCCGTTGATAAGATGGTATAGCCAGCCCTCTTGGACTAGGCCCAGATCCCATCGGTTCAAAAGGTGGGCCCGGGCACCTGCTGAGTAGGAGGGTCAGCTGTACTGCCTTACTGCAGACACTGATGTAGTGCTGCCAGCTTCTCCTCTGCAATGTTCCTCTAGCTGAGCTGCAGAGGTCCTGCTCTAGTATTCTCTAATCACTCTGCTTTCCGGGCCCCCCTGTTCACCCCTTTCGCCTGCAGCATTGCCAGCTTCCCTCCTCCCCTCTCCTGCCCACACACAAGGGGATATTTTCAGGATGGAGAGCAGGGGAAGGGTCCGGTAAATATGTCATATAATAATGATCTTAGTGTATTTTCAGTGGAAATATCATTTGGAATTTTCTGGGGGTGGGAGGGAGCGGTAGGCAGTATGGGGCCCCATGATTTCTAACAGCAGCTCTGGGTATGGATATGGCTGTGGCGTGGCAGGTGCAGCGCCATACACAGCCATATCCACATCTGAAGCACTGGGTCAGTTTTGAGCGGAGTCTTACCCCACATCATTTTACCCTTGTTACAAGAAAAGTTTGTAAGCTCTCTCGAGAATGGCAATTTCGTGGATGGCTCTAACAAACACGCTGCAAATGAGCGTCAGAAAAAGTGTCAAAAATCTCTTATTCTAGGCCAGAGACTCAGAAAAGAATGAAGGCAAAGCATCAGCATGACAGCCAGAAAACAGACATTCTCAAAAGGTGAGGTTATCCATGGCAGCCCCCAATACATTTCTTATGATGGACTCCCTTCTCTGAGCTGCTGAATGTCGAGTTCTGATTTGTGATCATAGGTTAACCTTACAAAACATGCTTAGTGTGATTCATTTTTGTAGAGATCTAATAAAAGCATAAGCTTACCCCCATACATTATGAAATTAACAAATACAAATAGAGAATACAATTATACAGTATATACATAAATAATCTTACAAAAATGTTTACATCATGGCTGAATGTTTATGCAGTGTATACACCAACATTGCTGTGATAAGAACAGTAACATGGTACAGAACAGCCAGCTAAGTAATTAATGGTGCTGAGAACAATGGTGCCATTTATAAGACTACGGCTAGGAACAGAATTCTCCTCTAGCAGTCACGCTCTGCAGTCTCAGGATGGACACTACCTGTATTTCAGGTAATACAGAGCAAGGCACTCAGGTAATTGCTGTCTTCCCCTGCTAAAGGTGATTTGGCATTCTTGTAGGAAAGCTTTTCAATACCACCGCTCTACATATGCTGGTGTCATAACAAAGCAATTTAGCTTGTCTTAGTGGAATGTAAGGCCTCTTCACCAGACACTAAATCCAGCACACAAGTTGCCTTACACGCTCAACCATCAATAAAACTTCACAGAAATATACCAAAAATCTCAAACGTCAGTGGAACGCGTGTTTGATCATTGAGGAGAGGCTGAACAATTTCATGAGGTGCCCTACAGAAAGTAATATCAAAATAACTGAATATCTGTTCGGCATTTGCAATGTTACAAATCTATCCCATCAGTGGTATCAATAGCTTTTCACAGTTAAATGTCAATTTTTTTAGAAGGGATATCAGGTGGCAGTCACAAATGGAGGTATGACCTAGTCACAAAATCATTTTTCTTGTTTCAGATATGTGCACAGACCTGCATGATTGTATCACCCGAGAACACATGTCTATGTACTGAGCAGACACACAAACCATCATCAGAGACTGAACGTAATCTTCTCCTGAGCACAGATGGCTCAATGCACCTTTAGCATACATAAGTAACAAAGCACACCTGTGGAAGAGATTTACTAAAACTGATGCATGCAAAATCTGGTGCAGCTCTGCATAAAAACCAATCAGCTTCCAGTTTTTTTTTGTCAAAGCTTAATTGAACAAGCTGAAGTTAGAAGCTGATTGGCTACCATGCACAGCTGCACCAGGTTTTGCACTCTCCCATTTTAGTAAATCAACCTCAGTATACCTTGGGAAATACTTCAGACATGCCCCGCAATACAGTACTACTCTGTCCACTATTCCAGCAAATCAAAAACCCTGGAGAGGATTTCAATGACAACATTGCTTTATTAACCTCCCTGGCGGTCTGATTATGCTAGATTTTTGAATCTCAAAGCGGTACATTGTTTTGCATGGAAATTTGGCGTTTCTATATTGTAGGCCTGTAATTCTTAGGAATAACACACTTAAATCTGTCCAAATCAGAATCTAGTAGACATCCCGGGTATGATAAAGTTTGAAACACAAAATCATAAATTATAATATAAAAAATAACTATAAATAATTATAACAAATATTATAATAATAATAATAAAATTGTATTCAATAATGTAATCAAATTAAAAACACTGAAATTTGCTCAGTCGCAGAATTGTCGCTGTCGTCACTCTCAGTGTTTGATGACGGGTTTCCCCACCAATCACTATCGCTCAAATCTGCAAGTGATTCTAATTGACTATCCCTAAAACCGCTTTTGATGTAAAGGGCCACTTTTTGGATTACATGGACATTCTCAAAGTTTTCAGGCAGAAAGAACAGTATATTATATAAAAAATATAAAACTGCATGCAGGGCACTGGACAAAGCATTAGGGAGAAAAAGGAGGTGAAATGATTTGATACAGTAATGTAATCTTATAGATTACAGTGTGTTATGCGTTTTAGATTTTTCACTTTTTGAATTTGCCACCGGGCTCTATCCCCGTGCGTCGCAACACTCGCAGGGAACAGAGCCCGGAACAATGATGAATCAGGCGGATGATCCGGCGGAGGGCACAGTGGGGGGGGGGGACACAGTAAGTAAGCTGTACATGGATCCTGCGACGCAATCCCGAGTGTGGCTTGGGTTACCTCTTTTGGTAGTGAAAATTCACCCCGAGCGACACTCGGTATTACCGCCAGGGAGGTTAATCATTGTCCAATCAGGACAAAGTTTGAGGGATCATGTAGCGTCTTTAGCTGTCTTTATTTTATAGCACTGAAGACAAAACTTTTGATAGATTTAAAAAAAAAAAAAAAAAAAAAGTGTCAAAACAAAGAAAAAAATAAATAAATACATTGTAGATTAGAGCTAATTATTTGGTTTCTGTAGAACAGGATACAAGGCCAGGAATATAAACAGGAAGCCTGAAAGTGGGCAAACTGATGAATGTTTGCATACATCTATGTTAATGTAGTGATTCAAGCTAAAAATGAGGTGACAGGTCACCCAAACATCTGTACTAAGGTCTGCCTGGTGTCAGGCTATGAATGACATTACTCAACTAGAATTAGATCACATTTCTTGTAAAGAGATAAACAGTTTCTGGATCTATGACATACCAATATAAATGGCTCTTTTAGGCTCGCCATAAACATTACAAACTGACAATAAAATCTCAGTAAAATTAAAGCTCCAGCAAAAACTATTTTTTAACAATTTGTACATGTACAATATTTACATTATATGTAAATATAAACCTACATCTCCATGTTATATACAATAAAAATATATTTGTCTGTAAATATAAACCTACTTCTTATGATGCCTGTCCCATATGTGACTGCCTACTTTTATTCAGCCTGCACAGTACATTAAAACATCTGATGCAGAGACTTAAGCTGGGTACACACAATCAGATTATCGGTCGAATTTTCATCAGTTTTTTGTTGCATGCTAGTCTCATATTGAACGTGAAGAGGTTACTCAACATACAAAAATTCTCGTATTCACTTCTCAAAATTCAACTTGAGAAGTGATGTAATGTGTTAAATTGTTTTGTATGTGTTTTTTCGTTTCTGAGCATGCGTAGTCTTGCTCTTACGATTTTTTTCAGATGAAAACTGTACTAATTAAACGAAAATCAGACTTTGGGGGTTATTTACGAAAGGCAAATCCACTTTGCACTACAAGTGCACTTGGAAGTGCAGTCGCTGTAAATCTGAGGGGTAGATCTGAAATGAGTGGAAGCTCTGCTGATTTTATCATCCAATCATGTGCAAGCTAAAATGTTTTTTTTTTTTTTTTTCCTTGCATGTCCTCCTCGGATCTACAGCGACTGCACTTCCAAGTGCACTTGTAGTGCAAAGTGGATTTGCCTTTTGTAAATAACCCCCTTTGTGTTCACATAACAAAAATTTTATAGCCTGCACATCCAGTTTTTGTCATCCGAAAGCACCGTACTAACGATCCGAAAATCGGCAGATAGTTCATCAGAAGAAATTTTACTTCCGATTTTTTGATCGCGTGTACAGGATTTTAAGCTGCCAATTCACTGAAGAACAATATTTGGTAGGTTCAGCAGGGATCAGGCAAATTTGCAGTGCAGCTGCAGTCGCTGATCAGTGTACTCTGACAGTGGTGGGTGCTGCTGTGAGAATGCAATATCCCCCTACGGGCCATTCTTTGCTCCACCTCACTTGAGGGAATGGAGGTATTGGTGTTTTTTTTTTTTTTTTTTAGATAATTAGCTTGGTGTCTGAAAACAAAACAAAACAAAAAAAAAAAAAAAAATGGATGGCCAGCTTTACAGTTCTAGCTGTTGTACTCTCTAATATTGGGTCACTCATTCTCAACCTGGTCCAAAACTGACTTTTTCCCCCAAATTAAGCCGCAGTCACACGTGGGGCAGGCATTAGCTTATATTTACATAGCAATTGTTTTTTTTTTAAATAACACTTATGCTATACTTACCTGCTCTGTGCAGTGGTTTTGCACACAGCAGCCCTGATCCTCCTCTTCTTGGGTCCCCTGCCAGCGCTCCTGGCCCTCCATCCTGCCAAGTGCCCCCCATAGCATACAGCTTGCTATGAGGGCACCTGAGCAGGCTTACTCCCAAACCGTTGCTCTGTTATTAATTCACACAGGAAGCGTGGCTCAGCCCCGCCCTCGCTTTCTCCACATTGGCTCACTGGCTGTGATTGACCATAGCAGGAGCCAATGGCTCCCACTGCTGTTTTAGCCAATGAGGAAGAGGAGACCCAGGAGAGCCACTGCTCTCATGCACATCTCTGGATCGAGATCGGGCTCAGGTATGTATTAGTGGGAGGCTGTGGGGGAAGCCTTTACAATCACTTTAACCTTAGATTTGCCAAAACTATGTACTATAAGGAGCTATCCCAATTTATTCAACCAATCTGTATCTAATCAGGCTGAACCTTGTACTACATACTTGTTGATAGATCTAAAAGGAGAATGCATAATCAGATAAGATGTGTGATAGGCTTTCTTTGTACAGTAGTAACGTTTAACCACTTTAGCCCCGGAAGATTTTACCCCCTTCCTGACCAGAGCACTTTTTACAATTTGGCATTGCTTTAACTGACAATTACGGTCATGCAATGCTGTACCCAAATGAAATTTGAGTCTTTTTTTCCCACAAATAGTGTTTTCTTTTGGTGGCATTTGATCACCTCTGCGGTTTTTATTTTTTGCGCTATAAACAAAAAAAAAAAAAAAAAAAAAGGGAGCAAAACAAAACACTTTTTTTTACTTTTTGCTATAATAAATATCCCCAAGATTAAAAAAAAAAAAAATCATCAGTTTAGGCCAATATGCATTCTTCTACATGTTTTTAGTAAAAAAGAAAAAATAAAACAAAAAAATAAAATAATATTGCAATAAGCGTATATTGATTGGTTTGCGCAAAAGTTATAGCGTCTACAAACTATGAGAAAGATTTATGGCATTTTTATTATTTTTTTTTTTTTACTAGTAATGGTGGTGATCTGCGATTTTTAGTGGTATTGCGATGGACAGATCAGACACTTTTGACACATTTTTGGGACCATTGACAACTATACAGCCATCAGTGCTATAAAAATGCACCGTGTAAAAGTCACTGGCAGGGAAGGGGTTCACTAGGGAGCGATCAAGGGGTTAAATGTGTGTTCCCTCAGTGTGTTCTAACTGTATGGGGATAGGACTGATAAGAGGAGACATATCGCTGTTCCTACTTACTAAGAACAAACAACATGTCTCCTCTCCTCTGGCAGCACATGGATTTGTGTATTTACGCACACAAATTCCCATTCTGGCGCTCGTGCATGTGAACGCCGGCCAAGCGCATTGGGTCCCCCGTTAAGCAGCGGGCGCGCACGTACCCTCTGGTAGCTGAAAAGGGGAAGGACGTAACCGTACAGGGTTTCGTCCAGGAGAGCCATTCTGCCGCAGTATATCTGCGTTAGCCAGTCAGGAACCGGTTAACCTGTTTTACTAGTTTAAAACACAGGGTTCCTACTAAAACAAGTACAAAGCTATTTACTCAACACTAGTCATAGATACCTAGCAGTCATATATATAGGATAGCTGAATGGTTAAACTGTAACTTGCCATCAACACCACTACTGAGGTAAGACATTCTGTAATATAACCACTCTTACAGTAACCAACCCTTTAAAGATTTTTCATTGAACCAGTGCAAAAAGCAATGCTTAAAGTGGATGTAAATCCACTCATCATTTCTAAATTACTTCCATAGTGCTGATCTATAAGGATATACATGCCTCCTGCATGTATCCTTACCTGTCAAATATCTCCCCTTTAGGCTTTTTGGAGCCCTACAATACTCTGGATTCTGTGGGCAGGTCTGTTGTTCAGGGCTCGGTGGGTGGAGTCGTGCTATCGGACTCCCCGCCCACCTACACACTCCCCTTGGCCAGGCATTCGATATTTCTTACACTGAACTTCTGCTGGTCTCGTGGATTATGGCCCATGATCACTAACATTCAGTCAAAACCCAGGAAACTCACCACATGACTTCAGCATGCCCAATCATGCTGAGGTGTGAAGCAGTCAATCCTGGGAGAGCTGGAGAAGAAAGGAGGGGGGATGTGAAGTACACAGAATGCCTCTCTCACACTGGTGCATGAGATAAGCAAATCACCTGTCAGTCACAGCAAGGGGGAAGAAAGGAACACCCATTTCTCTGGGTGTCCATTTTTATCCTTCTGAAGATAGATAAGAGGATTGCTCAGTGCTGGATTAACTCTTTGTGGCAAGACTGGGCACAGATGAAATTACACCCTCTGCTGTAACAGATATGAGTCTTAATTAAAAAAAAATATTGGGGTTTACATCCACTTTAAGTGTAAATACTCATAAATCAAATCTGTCTGAGGATTTCTATGGAATACTATTCTTTGTACATTGTTCCTCTTTGCACCCTGTTCTTGAATAAGCTTGTATCATTTTTGTGAAACCCATCAATTCTTTAGGGTGAATATCATTTTATCATATGCATAAGTGCTTCAGTTTTCCAACATTCCGAAGCTAAAATAGTTGATGGGGTATAATTTGAGAAAAGGCAATAACTGAAAATAGTTAAAAAAAATAACAGTAATTATGTAGGATTTATGCACAAACACACATCCCTTCTATCTTGCCTCCAGCATAGGACTTCAGAACTGTCAACCTTGTTTGAGCTTCACCTAGTGGTCAAACATCACTGCTACCACCTTCACTTACAGGACAGTAAGGCCCCTTTCACACTGGGGCGGTGGGGGCGTCGGCGGTACAACAGCGCTATTTTTAGCGCTGCTGTACCGTCGTTCTTGCAGCTGTATTCGGCCGCTAGCGGTGTGGTTTTAACCTCCGCTGGCGGCTGAAAAAGGGTTAAAATCCCTCGTACAGCGCGGCTATAGCCGCGGTATTGCAGGACTGTTTTCACCGTCCTGCCAGCGCACCGCTTCAGTGTGAAAGCCCTCGGGCTTTCACACTGAACAAACAGCGGAGGCTGTTTAGGGGCGGTTTGCAGGCGGTATTTTTAGCGCAATACCGCCTGCAAACTGCCCCAGTGTGAAAGGGGTCTTAGAGTAGATATTTGACCCTGCTGTGCATCTGTACCTCCCAGGATTCTTCACTCACAGGTGGAAGAAGCCACAATCTTGGGCACATGTTGAGCCTAATGCCCCGTACACACGGTCGGACTTTGTTCGGACATTCCGACAACGAAATCCTAGGATTTTTTCCGATGGATGTTGGCTCAAACTTGTCTTGCATACACACGGTCACACAAAGTTGTTGGAAAATCCGATCGTTCTAAACACGGTGACGTAAAACACGTACGACGGGACTATAAAGGGGCAGTGGCCAATAGCTTTCATCTCTTTATTTATTCTGAGCATGCGTGGCACTTTGTCCGTCGGATTTGTGTACACACGATCGGAATTTCCGACAACGGATTTTGTTGTCGGAAAATTTTATATCCTGCTCTCAAACTTTGTGTGTCGGAAAATCCGATGGAAAATGTGTGATGGAGCCTACACACGGTCAGAATTTCCGACAACAAGGTTCTATCACACATTTTCCATCGGAAAATCCGACCATGTGTACAGGGCATTAAAGAACAGGTTATTCCTGAATGGTAGAATCACCTGTGAGGACTGGACTTACTTGTACCCAACATCTGCTACACACTTTAGTAGTAAAATGCATTCTTGTGTCATGTTTCTTGTTGTATGTACCTTTCTATACTGCTGCCAGTTTCACCCACCCTGCTATTTCAATCAATTTAAAATTTGAACATGGTCTGATATACTGGCAGTATAGGAGGATTTAGCTGCATGACAAGCTGCACAAAGGCCACTGGGTAACGTGTTGTGAGGACAAAACACCATCCATTTTTTTAATTAAATGGGTTTCTCTGACAATAAGAGATGAATAGCAACTCTAAGATATCAGGCGTACCAAAGGCAATTTAAAGGGCTTGTACACCTAAAACTGATGTAGTTTTGGGTAGATTTTGGGCAGCTCACAATTACCTATGAGTCTTAGGAGCTCTATTGGTAGATATCTGTGTTTAAGATTCTGCACACCTTCTGTCACTATTATGAAGAATCCCACCCTCCTTGCTAGATTTTTTTTTTAATTTATATTGTGGCGAATGCAGCAAAGGTATGCAAAAGTAGGTGACAACACCCAGGGGATCAGAAACAGAATTGAAAGTGATGGCAGAAAGACCTCACTTGTTGGAGCAACCAAGCCATATAAGAATCCAGAGGCTGAATCAGTCCACCATGCTCAAATTAAATACACTTTTGGTAGGCAATCTTAAAAGACACGTCAGCACCACAACACATTCAGCAATAAGTGCTATGGCAATGCACTGCACCCCAACACGCACACTGTATATTAAGTGGGCTATAGTGCATCACACTGCAGTATACCACATTGCTCGGTGTACTGTGTTTTTAATAACAAACATCATGGTATGAAAACACATGCATTACAGAGTAAGGCCCCTTTCACATTGGCTGTTCAATCAGGTCCGCCTGTCAGTTTTTCAGGCAGACTTGATCGGACCCTGCATTGTCCTCTATAGAGCGGCAGTGTCCGCTGACACGCACAGCTATCCTATCTGCCAAAAACAGGATGGATGGTGGTCCTATCTTCCATCTGTCTAGTGCATCGCACCGGATGGAAATGGACAGCTAGTCCATTTCCATCCCATTGCCCCATAAAGGAGAGCGGGACTGTGTTCGTGTCCGCTCTGCATAGTGGAGCAGACATGGACCTGTCATGCGCCTGCTCAGCGGGGATCAGCGGAGAGATCCCCCGCTGAGCAAGCGGCTTCCGCATAGCAGAGGCGCCCGTGTGAAAGAGGCCTAAAGTTGTGGTGTGAATAAACTCTTAATCCAAACTATTTAATGTTTACATAAAAATCTTGATGTTTTAAAGCAACATTTCCTCAAAGATTTAGTCTTTATGGAATTAAGCATCTTGGTCTCTCTAGAAGTGACTTATGTGAAATGTCATCCAAACCCCAGCTAGTACACAACAGGCCTATACAGTCTGCTTAGCCAATTCAATTCCTTCTGAGTTTAAAAACACGATAATGTTGACTTATCTCAAAAAATATCAGAACTACAAATTGCACAAAGAAATTCAGCTTGTGTTTAACATGTCAAGGAAGAGATAAGTGTGAGATATGTACAGACATCAAACCAGCTGCTCATTAGGTGTCCAGCCAGCCCTAGAGAATCATTTCATTAACCTGTTGGCCTCAGACCAATAGAGGAACATGAGGACAACTCATTTCCCAGGCATCCCTTTTCTGCTTCAGTGGCCACACATTCTCAGTGCTCTTCATCTGTAATATGCTGCCCTGTACGAAGTTTCATCTATCTAGATTTTCACCAATTTAAACAGCAATACGAAAATCACACCTAAATAAAAGTACTAAGAAGAGCACTTATACAAGACATAAAACAAATGCACTATTAAGCAAGCAGATTACAACAATTGCTACAGGTTTGCCAATACATGTCATTATCAATTTAAGAGGGATGTCAGAAACAAAGTCAATGATTTGTCCCATAGCACAAAGGTAATTGGATAATCCTTTAAACTGTAAAACACACATCAGGAAACCACAAGGATGCAAAACAAATGGATATTAAAAAATATATGTGTGCCAAGGTGATTTTCAGCTAGAAAACACAAATGCAGTCATGTTTGAAGTAAACCACATACAAAGTGACAGACTCCCCCAGTCTGACGTCATGCAAACATGGGGAGTGTATGATTGGTGTTCAAGATGTATTCTACTGTATTCAGTATCTAAGGCCTGCAGCTACTTTATCCTAAACCCAACTGCAAATTAAATTGGACATACCGTATATACTCGAGTATAAGCAAACTTTTTCAGTGCATTTTTTATGCTGAAAAATCCCCCCTCGGCTTATACTTGAGTGAGGGTCTCCCGCTGAGTCATGCAATCTTAACTGTTTGGTGGCCGTCCACTGTAACAAAGCCCCGCCTCCTCCTCGCCCGTGATAGACAGAACACTGATACAATACTGGGAAACTGAATCATTGTTCCATCTATCATGGACAAGGAGGAGGCGGGGCTTTGTTACAATGGACGGCCGCCGAACTAAGACTGCAGTTGCATGACACAGCGGGAGACACCCGCTGTTTTTAATCAAAGGTACAGGTGGGCACAGTGAGGCTGCAGATGGGCACCGTGAGGCTGCAAATGGGCACTGATCATACAGGTTGGCACAGTGAGGCTGCAGATGGGAATTGTTTACCAGTAGCTGCTGCATTTCCCACCCTAGGCTTATACTCAGGTGAATAAGTTTTCCCAGTTTTTTGTGGTAAAATTAGGTGCCTCGGCTTATATTCAGGTCGGCTTATACGGTAATCTATGGATCCAACTCATGTTGAATAAGCACAAGGTGAGAAGGAGTTTGTCTTCAAGCTGAAAGATGATATTGTTCTATATACATTAACCCAAAAGAACATCACTGGTATGTTATCTTCCTAAAGTCATAATCAGCAAAAACAGAACACCAAAATAAGATAATAGGACCAGCCTTCCCCAATGCAAGGCATATTTTGCTGTAAATACTGTAAAATACAATACCCACACCAATTTGTCAAACTGAAATGAGTAAAGTGACTTAACAGAGAGGTATTTAATATGACTGATGTGCGTGTCAATAAAAAAAGAAAGTAACAGGCGGGCGTCTTTGAATTACCTTCTTGCTCTGCCTGATGAGCTAAGGTGATTGGCAGAAACTCACACTGAGTCAATGGGAGTTGCAGCAATGAGTCGCTTCTATGTGTATTGAATTACCCCCTTGGAGCAGTCATTAACTAAGCTATGTTCCAGCTTGCTGAGAAGCCAAAAGGTCCAGGAATTACAAGAAAGAACCCCAAACTTCAGTGTGTCGATACTGATCATTTTCATTGGAAACATTCCAAATTTTGAGACATGCATTAATAAAAGTACATATACCTGACACAACAAAATGTAATCCAACAGATATGGACACGTTTCTTCAACCCTACATGGGACATAAAGTATATTTTGTTGCGTATTCAATGCTGGTTGGATCATGCTAAATATGTTATGCATTACCTGCGGGAGTACTTAACCGATCATTTTGTGCCGATAGTCCACTTTTTTGGATTTATTTTTTGAGCAGGAGTATAAAAAATTCTAAAAAGTTATATTTCAGTAAATCTAATAGATGCCTAGTAGAGTTCTAATAGTTAAGCATTACACAAAATTGTTAAAGCTGAAGTCCAAACAGCTAAATACACAAATGCATTGCTGTCCATCCAGTTCTGAGGTTCACACAGCTCTGTTACACCACACAGCCTTGGCTAGCAAGGGGAAGACCTGATTTTTCTCTAATGCATTTTTACGTTCACTTTCAGGTTCCCACCTTGTGAGTGTACAGTGGAAGGAGAAACAGCACAAAGAGGAGCTCATCTCTCTGCTCTCCCCTCCTTTCAGTATGGCTCCTTACAATGCAGTGCATCTGACTGGCTCCTTGTGCTGCTTCTCTTCTCCAAGCTCTGCTGTACAGACTGTGCTATGGTCTGATACGAAGGTAAATTCAGGTACTTACATTTAAATCATATACCCAGTGAAGTAACTGGCCTCATGTGTTACACAGAGATTAAACAAAACCTCCTACATAAGTTGTACCTGTTTATCTGCAGTCTTCTCTACATCCGTTCAAAGTACTGAATTTACAAAGCTTGCCTGAGAGTTCAGAAAAAAGGGGATGGAGAGCTGAAATTATACTCTGCAGTGCTCAGTGAGGAGAGTTATGAGAGCTGATTGGAGGGGAGGGACACATCCCCCTCCCCTTCACACAGCTCACAGGAACAGAGCCAAGTCTGTCAATCTGCTGGATGTCCCTCCTCTGTCACCATTTTTCTCTTTGTGTCAGGAAAACTTGTCAGAAATGATTCATGCTGATAGAAGAGGAATGAAGCAGCAGACAGAAATGACACAGTGCTCTTAATTGAGACAAGTACACACTATAGAGCAGGGATATGCAATTAGCGGACCTCCGGCTGTTGCAAAACTACAAGTCCCATCATGCCTCTGCCTCTGGGTGTCATGCTTGTGGCTGTCAGAGTCTTGCTATGCCTCATGGGACTTGTAGTTCTGCAACAGCTGGAGGTCCGCTAATTGCATATCCCTGCTATAGAGAGATATGATTTCCTCATATGTCATGTCTAAGGTTTACAACCAAAACAAGAAGAAAGAAAAAAAAAAAAAAAAAAAAAAAGGCGAAACTCACAAAATATACCAGGACAGGTAAATGAAAATTATAATTATTAGCATATATATTTATATCTATCTCTCTCTCTCTCTCTCTATATATGTGTATATATATATATATATATATATATATATATATATATATATATATATATACACATACATACATACATACATACATACATACATACATACATACATACATACACACACACACACAGTGGGGATCGAAAGTTTGGGCACCCCAGGTAAAAATGTGTATTAATGTGCATAACGAAGCCAAGGAAAGATGGAAAAATATCCAAATGGCATCAAATTACAGATTAGACATTCTTATAATATGTCAAAAAAGTTAGATTTTATTTCCATCATTTACACTTTCAAAATTACAGAAAACAAAAGAAATGGCGTCTGCAAAAGTTTGGGCACCCTGCAGAATTTATAGCATGCACTGCGCCCTTTGCAAAGCTGAGACCTCCTAGTGTCATGGATTGTTCTCAAACATCATCTGGGAAGACCAGGTGATGTCAATCTCAAAGGTTTTAAATGGCCAGACTCATCTGACCTTGCCCCAACAATCAGCACCATGGGTTCTTCTAAGCAGTTGTCTAGAAAACTGAAACTGAAAATAGTTGACGCTCACAAGGCTGGAGCAGGCTATAAGAAGATAGAAAAGCGTTTTCAGATGTCAATATCCTCTGTTCGGAATGTAATTAAGAAATGGCAGTCATCAGGAACAGTGGAAGTTAAAGCAAGATCTGGAAGACCAAGAAAAATATCAGACAGAACAGCTCGCAGGATTGTGAGAAAAGCAATTCAAAACCCACGTTTGACTGCACGATCCCTCCAGAAAGATCTGGCAGACACTGGAGTTGTGGTACACTATTCCACTATAAAGAGATACTTGTACAAATATGGTCTTCATGGAAGAATCATCAGAAGAAAACTGCTTCTACGTCCTCACCACAAAAATCAGCGTTTGAACTTTTCAAATGAACATATAGACAAGCCTGAGGCATTTTGGAAACAAGTTCTGTGGACCGATGAGGTTAAAAATAGGATTTTTTTTAAAACAGGTTACCTGTAAAATCCTTTTCTTTCGATGGACATCACGGGACACAGAGCCTCAGTAATTACTGATGGGTTATGTAGGTATCACTGGTGATTGGACACTGGCACACCCTAACCAGGAAGTTCAACCCCCTATATAATCCCTCCCCCTTGCAGGGATACCTCAGTTTTGTAGCCAAGCAATATAGTGTATTAGAAGAGGGGCGGGACCTCTGTGTCCCGTGATGTCCATCGAAAGAAAAGGATTTTACAGGTAAGCCGTTTTTAAAAAATCCTATTTTCTTTCTCGAACATCACGGGACACAGAGCCTCAGTAATTACTCATGGGATGTCCCAGAGCAATGCTATCTGAGGGGGGGGGACCACAACCAAGTAGGGTGCAATCAGACCTGAGGACCCTGTACCGCTGCCTGCAGCACACTACGCCCAAAGGCGATATCCTCATGCCTTCTCACATCCACCTGATAGAATCTGGTGAATGTATGGACTGAAGACCAGGTTGCGGCCTTGCAGATCTAAGCCATAGAGGCCCGGTGATGCACTGCCCAAGAAGCACCAATAGCTCTTGTGGAATGTGCCCTGATCTGAAACGGAGGAATCTTCCGTTTCACACCATAAGCTTGAATGATCAATTGTCGAATCCATTTAGAAATGGTAGCTTTGGATGCTGCTTGTCCTCTACTGGGACCGTCTGGCAGCACAAATAAAACATCCATTTTGCGAATCTGAGCAGTCGCTTCCAGATAGGCCTTAACTGCTCTCACTACATCCAAAGAATGTAGTGATCTTTCTTCCGGAGAACAGAGATCTGGAAAAAAGGAAGGTAGAACAATGTCTTGGTTTAGATGAAAATCTGAAACCACCTTCGGTAAAAAACTAGGATGAGGGCGCAGTACCACTCTATCCTTGTGTACAATCAAATAAGGCTCTTTACAGGAAAGAGCTGCTAATTCTGATACTCTTCTAGCAGAAGAGATGGCTACCAGAAAAATTAACTTCCTTGTCAGCAAGACCAAAGGAATCTGACGTATTGGTTCAAAAGGCTGTTTCTATAACAAAGACAGAACCAAGTTCAAGTCCCAGGGGTTTAGGGGCGCCTTAACCGGAGGATTAAGACGTGTCAACCCCCTGCATAAAGTTTCAGACCAAAGAATGCGAAGCAAGTGGCCGTTGAAATAATACTGATAAGGCCGAGACCTGGCCCTTGATGGTACTCGAGGCCAGCTTCATCTCTAATCCCAATTGTAGAAAATCAAGAATTCTACCAATCACATATCTTCTGGGATGCCAACCCCTGGATTCACACCAGGATATATAAGCTTTCCAGACTCTATGATAAATCATTCTGGAAGCTGGCTTCCTTGCATTGATCAAGGTAGATATCACAGGACCTGAAAGCCCACGACTCTTCAGAACGTGGGTCTCAATAGCCAAACCGTCAAATTTAGCGTTTGTAAAGCAGGATGGAACACTGGACCCTGAGATAACAGGTCTGGGTGTATCGGTAGTGTCCACGGGGAACCCACCGTCATCCTTACTATTTCCGCATACCACGTCCTTCTGGGCCAAGCGGGGGCCACGAGAAGTACTGACTTCCTTTCCTGCCTGATCCTACGAAGGAGTCGTGGCAGTAGCAGAATAGGCGGGAATGCATAAATTAGTGAGAACCAATGCCATGGAATCACCAACGCATCCGTCCCGTGTGCAAGAGGATCTTTTTTCCTTGCCACAAATCTGTCTATCTTTTTGTTGAATCGGGATGCAAAGAGATCTACATCTGGAACCCCCCGCCCCCCCCATCTTTGGCATATGGCCCAAAAGACATCGGGATGCAGAGACAATTCCCCTGGAAGTAACTGCTGGCGACTTAAATAGTCCGCCTGCCAGTTCTCTATCCCCGGAATAAAAACTGCCGATATGCACGGCACATGCTTCTCTGCCCAGACTAAGATCTGGTTCACCTCCTTTTGAGCGGCTCCTGGTGCCTCCCTAATGATTGACATAAGCCACTGCTGTGGCATTGTCGGACTGGATTCTGACCGGGCAACCCTGTAGCCTGTATAAATGGGACACATGCAGCGCTAAAATGTGCAATTACGTTTTCAACATGTGACTGTGAACAAGTGCTAGAAGCATAACCAATATCTATTGGATTATGTATATCAATGGTAAACCTCTAACACATAAGTAAATGAGAAAAAAGTCCATGAATATAATAAATGTTGTATCAGTTCATAAATGCAAGGGGGTTCATAGGTATAAATGGTGCCAAAACTCCACAAGGGGTGAGGGCTGGAACCAATTCTATATGAGTGAACACCTTGCGTATGGATTTTCTAGATTTCAAATGGAGACAACAAGTGGTAGAAATGAATATCCTTACCAGAAAGGGTGGACACAGTCACCATACGGTGGAGTGTCTTACAGGCTTGGGGGATCCAACGATCCCGAGGATATCTGGCTGAAGAGATCCCAATGTGGAGTCACATCTAAAACGACCATCACCGTTCGATAGTGTAGGGGTTCCCAATCAATCCGAATATCTTCCTCAGATGGAAGGAGTATGCCAGGAGAACTAATTAAAGCTCAACAAAGTCCCATTCATAAAAGGAGACAAGAATGAAAAATTCTCCACATAGGGCATGAATCCGTTTAGGAAAAGCTTTTATTGAAAAGCTAAAAAAAGTGCTGGACAATGCACTATAATGTATAAAACGTGATCACAAAGAAAATAAAACAGGTAGAATAAAATCGCGTGATAGCAGGGCATCTGTAGGCATTAGCAACCCGACATGTTTCGGACCATGGTCCTTCTACTGGGGCATGAGCCTGAATGCCTGTATCACACTTGCATATATACACAAATAATTACACCACATATAAGTCAGCTGTGTAGACCCTGGTGATTATATAAATAATTAAATGAACATGCTTAGTAGCTGTGTCAAGCCGCTACCCTGTGTTTGATTCAGTGTGCAAACATTCATTGACACTCCAGAGTGTACTTCACAGTAATCGACCAATCAGTGCTTTATGCTGAGTCACATGACAAGGTCATGTGACGGCATCATTGCGCATGACGTCATTGCGCACCGGACGTCGCGCTCCACGCCTCCCTTTCACTCCAGGAAGTGAGAGGCCGAACAGAGGAGTAATAACGTCCACAACAGCCACAGGGGCTGTCATAGCGCGTCAGTCCGGCGCGCTCCAGTGCGCTCGACTTCCGGTGTCCCCAATAGGGGGAATTAAGCATTTTGGATTACATGGGGAAAGTGATGGACATAAATATATATATGTAATCGGACAAACGGTAAGCAGGTCAAATATTGTTACCTATATTACCTATAGGTCCCTCTGCATGATATTAAAACCATAGAAAAAATAAAAAATGAAAAATAAAAATAAAAAATGAAAAATATAAAAATAAACACCATATGCAAAAAACATAACTTTAAAATCAGAATGCCCATTCAATGCTATACAGCATTGAATGGGCCCCATTGAATCAGATATGGGCAACTTAAATGTGGAGCGGACCAATCCAGTAAGGATCTGCACTAAGACATTCTCCTCTTGGGAAGTCGCAGAGGGTCCCTCTCCACCTGATTCCTCTGAAGCGGAATCATCCGTCCCATCCCGATCCTCTGAAAGGGATTCCTCTCCTTTATCCCAGAGCTCCTCTTCCTGACGGTCTTGGGGAACAGAGGAAGGCCTAGTGCGTTTTCTTCCATCAAGTGAAGACATAATCACGGCCATTAATCTTTCCTCTAGACTATTAATGGTTGAGGAAAAAACCTCCTGTGTAATGTATACAGGGGCTCAAGTGGCAGAAGCAGGTATAGCCCCTGACCCCGACGGCTCTCCCTGGCTAGCAACAAGGTGGAGGTATCACAAGATGAACACGGACTGCTGAGCGATGTAGTCTGGCTAAAAGCCGTGCTACCCAATGCCCAGTCTGGTGTTACTTTAGTAAATGCTGCCTAGGAGAATGCCTGTGTCCCACCTTACATGCGACCGTCAGCTCTGTGTCCCTCCAGAAGGCTTAGTGCACCTGCAATCAGTGCCTTTAATAGCCTGCAGCCGGTCCTGTGGGTGTCTGATAACGCTGTGCTGATGCCCCGCCCCCCTTCTACCACGCCCCCTCCCCCCTTTTGAAAAAACGAGCGCTTCCCGCGCTAGTCGACCCTTGGCCGATCATTGGCCAGTCCGTGCTGTTGAACACTTCCTGGCCAATAATCCCCTCACCAACCCCCGGCAAGCCAATTTCATTCTTGAGGCCTTAACCTTTTGCCTCAAACACAACTACTTCGAATCAGAAGGCACACACTACCTCCAGATCAATGGAACAGCCATGGGGGCTAACTTTACCCCCAGCTATGCCAATCACACCATGGGATATTGGGAACATATGTACCTTGCAGCTGACCATCCCCACGCCGCCCACGTGATATATTACGGTCGATACATCGACGATATAGTGATCATCTGGGATGGCACGTTTGATGACATCATGACCTTTGTACAATACTGCAACCATAACAGCTTGGGCCTATCCTTCACTCACGTTGCTGACCCTGACACTTTGGCCTTTCTAGACCTCGAGCTTTGCCACGACAACAAAACTATATATGCAAGAAACTTTACCAAACCTACTGCTGGTAATTCATTTATACACTATGATAGCTACCACCATCCGAGATGGGTCAACAACATCCCCAGCAGCCAATTCTGCCGCCTTCGAAGGAATTGTACCAGAGACTCAGACTATAACACCCATGGACAACTTCTGTCAAAAAAATTCCTAGACAAAGGATACCCCACCCCACTTAAAGACGCGGCCTTCCATCATTACCGTAGTCTATCCCCAGGCCCCAACCGTCCTACCACTGGTAAACAACCTACCCGCTTCATCACGCAATTTCATGACAAATACAAGAAAATGGAGAAGATCCTGGCTTCACACTGGCCTATTCTGTTGGAAGACCCTCATCTCAGAATCACAGTCGATACCAAACCTAAAGTGGCATATAGAAAATCCAGAAACATTAAGAGTAAATTTGCACCCAGTAGAATTAAGCCTACCCAACCCACCTCATCCCCACTCACCCTGATACCCCTCAGAGGGATGTATCAATGCAAAAAACCCCTCTGCTTAACCTGCCAGTTCATACAACACGGTCAGAAAACCTTCACTGTCAAAGGAAAAAACTATACCCTAAAAGAATTCTACAACTGTTCAACTGACTTCGTTATATACTGCCTCACCTGCCCCTGTGGCCTAATATATGTCGGCAGAACCATCAGAGCCCTAAGGGCACGTTTTGGGGAGCACCGGCGCTTTATCGAAAAAGGCCGTGACCACCACAGCGTCCCTAAACACTTCCTGACTCACCACGGCCAATCTACAGCTGGCCTCAGTGTGTGGGTCACTGAATCAATCCCGGCAAAATATCCTGCCGCTGAGTGGTATAAACGTCTTTGCCAGCAAGAAACTTACTGGATCTACTCTTTGGGCACTTTAGCACCAGGGGGATTGAACGAGGATATTGAGGTGCACACACTACTTTAAGCCACCCCGTTTTCTCATGAGACCACCCCTACAGATGTAGCCTTGCTACAATATATATATCTTTAAGAACCCTGCACAGATACGTGCTTCCCTGTTCCTTGTGTTTTCCCAATACGCATGCTTTATCCATGTCCACTTCTTATACCATAATTTTTTCACCATTTTTTGCCTTTCGCTACCTATTTTTTTATTTTTTTTTATTTAATAATTTTTAATTGTTTTTTTTATTATTATTAATATTTTTATTATAATATTTTTATTTTTGTTCTCATTTTCACATTTATTATAATTTATGTATTTATTTATTATTTTAATTTTTTTTTTTTTATCTTTATCGTTGCATTTTCTGGTTCTTTTGTATCATCACCATGGGAATTATTATTATGTTATGCATATATATATATATATATATATATATATATATATATATATATATATATATATATATATATATATATATATATATACACATATACATATACACACATACATATATACACACACACACACACATTATATTTTATACTTACCTCCATTTTTTTTTCCCCCATTGTTACTCCCATTTTTACTATTGTTAATATTGTCTCCATGTTTACTACCATGCACTTCTTCATATATATGTTTCCATGACACTGACTATTATATAACCTCCTTTTTTTCTCTGTGTATATTATGTTACCTTGTAGTTCCCCTCCTGCCCACAGTTGCGCTGTGCTTTCTTTTGACAGACGCTGGGACCTGTTATCCCACAGCACTGCCATATAAAAGCACATTGCAGACACCTCCCTATTAGGCCTATTGAAGGAGCAGTGGCTCCGAGCGCGTAGCCTTCTCTCAACCTCCCTGCTAGCCCTCCTCCCTGGACGATCCCTCCCCTGGATACCGAACCCGGAAGCAGACAGACGACCTGTGACGTCATGCACGCTCCACGCCGGCCCCTAGTCTCTTCCTGATGGCCACAGAAGGAGCTCCCAGCTGGTAATCCACCTTCTGCAGCCCAGCATCCCTGCAGCGTCACCACCACAGGATCAGAGGGAACACCAAGGACCACATACCTATACAGATGAGCCTTTTATATGTTTTTATCCTGTAAGTGTGTTTTTACCTGGTGTCATTAAACATCATTTGTTAATACTACACTCAGGTGTCGCTTCCTTCTCTACCCCTCTCTAGCCGACCCTTCTGAACCAACATGGAGGAGGCTGGGGGAGGGGGAGGAGGGAGAGAGGCTGGTAGTGATGGGCCTGCCCTGTGCAAATGGCGGCGGACGCGATGGCGGTGAAAATGCGGTGTCTAACCTCCTTACAGATCACCTGCGGAGCCCCCCCTAGTCTGGGGGGAGATATCCCTGAGGAGAACCCCCCATCCATCCTACCTGGAGCCTGCCGGAGGAGCTTGTGCAGCGTCGAACACTTGAGACAGACATCAGCATGAGAAGGTTTGTGCTCTTGGCAGCCCCCGGTGGTCACAATAGGCATAGCATGCATTTACCTTAAAGGAGAAACCTACTAGAATTAAAAAAATTCTGTGGAATCTCCCCTACCTTATCCAGCCGCAGGGTTTGTTATACAGACCCAATCTTCGCCTCTCACTATGGGCTCCGTTTGAAAAAAACGTCAAAGACTGGGGCCCCCTACGAATAGGGGGATCCACAGTTCTGGCCCTGTAAAGCACCCGGCTAGAAATTAGGCTAGAAAAACCATTTTCTAATATGCGGGGTCCAGCTCTCTAAAAAGAGAAGCGTTACAGGTAAAACCTCGTTTCTTCGGACACGAGGCCCGGGTACCATCCAATTAATTAGACATAAGAATGTCTAATCTGTAATTTGATGCCATTTGGAGATTTTTCCATCTTTCCTTGGCTTCGTTATGCACATTAATACACATTTTTACCTGGGGTGCCCAAACTTTCTATCCCCACTAATATATATATGCTGTGGAAATCAAAGATTAATTCCTCAATTAATCGTTAAGTTTTTTGAGCGGTGGGCTGCCTGCCCTGGGGCTGCTTTGGGCCAAGCTGTAGCTGCAGCGCAGCGCTATGCTCCCTCCTCTACTATATGTCATACACAGTCTGCAGACATCTCCCACTGTGTGTCTCCGAGCTGAGTGTGAAAACTTTGGCTGATCTAGGAGGAGGGCGGGACTTTTCTCATAGCGCGGCCTAAGTTTTCACACTTAGCTCCGAGACACACAGTGAGTGGGACATGCCCGCAGACTGTGTAATCCAGGCACAGGCACTGACTACAGTGAGGCTGCGATTATGGGCACAGTGAGGCTGCGCTTATGGGCACGGTGAGGCTGCGCTTATGGGCACGGTGAGTTTATGACGTGTGACGTCCTAGCCATGCCCTGCTTCGGCCGTTGCCATAACAACGGTGCTAAATCGGCTAAAAGTAGTTGGATCTGTATGTGCGTTATAATTAACCGCAATTAGTCGATTAATCAATATAAAAAAAAAAAAAAAAAAAAAAAGAGATTAATCGAACACGAACATTTTAATCAGTAACAGCCCATATATATATATATATATATATATATATATATATATATATATATATATATATATATATATATATATATATATATATATATATATATATATATATATATATATATATACATACACATATATACACATACATATATATACACATACATATACATATACACACACACATACATATACACACACACACACTGTATGATGTAAACAATGATTGTATGACAGACAATTCATTGACAAAACAAAGTGTACTGCAATTCATGTATGATTCTAATGTTTGTTTCTTGAGCAATACACCTCAACTACAACACAATTGCATGAATGTGCTCAGAATCAGGGAAATGTCTGTATGTGGTCCTTACGTTTGGGATACTAAAAGCATAAATGCATATTTACATTCCTTGCAGTGTGGGGATTAAGAGATGATGAATACTGTAATTTGCAGTGCCACATACCTGCTAATCTTAAAGAAAAAAATGATACTTTTGCACGCCGCAAAATGTTCCATGGGTAATTAACTTACACCAAGTAAAGCCCGGGCAAGTGTTTGCTTGTTGCATTGTATTTAATTGAGATTTCTTGTAGGGCTCAGAATATAGCAGTGTTTCATTGTGATTCCGACTTGTCTTGACAACATGAAAGTTTAACTCCAAGACAGACAGTAAAAATATAATTACTCTTACTGTAGGAGTCACTTTTCAGAAGCTGAACATTTAACCAGATAGCCCACAATAATTTTATATCCTGAATCTTATTGCAATTATAAATAATAAAATGGTTTTCTAACAGATGTTAAAGTGCATGTGAAGCTAATTTTATTTATAGGTTGTAAAGTGCCAAAAGATAAAACTTGTCTTTTTTTTTTTTGTTTGCGGGGTGTGTCCTAGAGATGCAACAGGATGTGAGAGAATCCCTATTAGACATTGGTCATCAAATCAGGGGTCCCCATTGGCAGATTTACCCTAAAAATCTGTTCCAGTGACAACTGTAAAAATTAAGGCTTTTCTCTCACTTTTTTTCTCAGTGGCAATAGTCAAAATGGGCAGTCATAGGAGTGATTCTCTCCAGTAAGGACACATAAAGCAAAACCTTAAGAAGGATTCTATCCTCTCCCTAGACTATTTAAAACATACAAAGTTTTTTTCTTTACACCATTTAAATACCACCTGACATTTCATACATATGCAACAGTTCTGCACATTTTAAACCCGACCTCTTCTGACCTTGTTTATTGGGGTGTCCTGTCTGGTAGAGCAGCACCACAACTTCACACATCTGGGAGTAAAGTTATGACTTGCCCCAGGAGGTATAAATGACAGTTCATAAATGGCAACTGCCATTATCAGCTCTCTCCCTGTCTCTTATTTCTCGACCTTCCAAGCCCATAACCAGGTTCTCATTTGCAGCCCATCTCAGTAAAATATTCCCCCAGCAACAATTATTAATAATAATAATAATAATATAATACAGGACTTATAGCGCCAACAGTTTGCGCAACGCTTTCATTTGTTTCCATGCTTCCCCCCCCCCCCCACCCCCACCCTTTCCATGATCTGATTTCCCCTCTATCCCCAACACTTCCCGACACTATCATCTTTCCCTTTGGCCCCCAGCCAGCATCGGTGGTCTACGATTCTACTCTAGCCCTGTACATGTTTAGCTCCCCCTCTACTCCCCCCTCCCCTCCCCTCAAACCACAATCATCTTCCCCTCTCCCCCCCAACCATGCTCACCACCAATCTTCCCATTCTCCCAATACTCTATTATTAGTTTCCTCTATCCTTAATCTGCATTAAACCTTTTTTCTCTCTCTCTCTCTCTCTCTCTCTCTCTCTCTCTCTCTGGAGCTTGATCAGTCCACACTCTCTCACTCTTTACTCTCTCAATAGTCTATGATCAGAAAACAAAGAAAATATTGTGGTGCCCGGATCTACCGCACTTTTAGCATACAACTATTAAGATAATAAATATAGCAATTATTTCAGCCTTTCACCATGTAGTAACAACATGGCGCAGTCCATGTGACCAGAAAAACTGCATACGAGAAAAGAAAGGACAAGACCTTCCAAAGGGGTCGCAGTAACTGAACACTACAGTTGAATTTAATTAAATTTTATTAGAAAAAACACACCATAATATCAAATATGACAAAATAACAAAAATAGCGGTATGAATATAACCTTCCAAAATATTTTAAAAAAAGACAACGTTGTCATTTAAAAAGAGGGATCACAGCTGCACATACATCCACACAATCAGACATACACACAGCTCAAAGGATGGGAGTTGATTGAAGTATTGTTGATCAATATATTGCATATACTATCGTCCTCCTTCCTAATTAAGCAGTATGCTTGCTTAGTGCTACGATCCCTCCGTCATCACGAACGTGCTGACATCATGCTAATGAAGTGATGACGGAGGGATTGTAGCACGAATACAAACTGTGTATTGAGGCAGTGTCAATGGAACAGCTGAGAGCTTGCTGCAGGCGGGGATGACACTGAATCCAACATCTAGATCAACTTCCCAAGGGGATAATCCAGTGACTTCAGGAGTGGAGCTCGGCTCAGAAAGGATGGGTGGAGGTATGAGGAGACACAGATGTGGGTGAGAGTATTTTTGCTACCATTCAGTTAGGCCCCTTTCACACTGGGGCGGTTTGCAGGCGTTATTGCGCTAAAAATAGCGCCTGCAAACCGCCCCTAAACAGCCTCCGCTGTTTGTTCAGTGTGGGGCTTTCACACTGAAGCGGTGCGCTGGCAGGAGAAGAAAAAATCTCCTGCAAGCCGCATCTTTGGAGCGGTGAAGGAGCGGTGTATTCACCGCTCCTAAACCTCTCCTGCCCATTGAAATCAATGGGACAGCACGGCTATAGCCGCGCTATACGAGGGGTTTTAACCCTTTTTCGGCCGCCAGCAGGGGGATAAAACCGCACCACTAGCGGCCGAATACCGTGGTAAAACAGCGCTAAGAATAGCGCTGTTTTACCTCCGACGCCCCCTACCGCCCCAGTGTGAAAGGGGCCTTAAACTTGCTTTAGCTGTGGACTGATAACCACAATTCCCCCTGCTGTGTTCCTCCCTCCCCATACCTACTTGTGATGCATCAGTGAACTTTTAAATGAGTATTAGACCCCTTTCACACGGGGGCGTTTTTCAGGCGCTTTAGCGTTAAAAAAAAGCGCCTGTAAAGTGCCTGAAAGAAGCCTTATCTGTAATCCCAATGTGAAAGCCCGAGCCCTTTCACACTGCCAACGGACGAAAAACGCTGGTAAAGCGCCGCTTAAGACTCTTTTCACACTGGGGCGTTTTTCGGGCGCTGGCAGTGTGAAAGGGCTCAGGCCATCAGAGCACCCAGCCCGGTGGCAAAAACACGAAAGCGCTGCAAAGAAGCTGCTTGCAGGACTTTTTTTTATGCCCTGCCAGCGCAGCGCCCCAGTGTGAAAGTACTCGGGCTTTCACATTGGGATTGCAGATGAGGCTTCTTTCAGGCGCATTACAGGCGCTTTTTTTTAATGCTAAAGCGTCTGAAAAATGCCCCAGTGTGAAAGGGGTCTAACACTTAAGAAGTTTTACCCCCACAGCCTTGCTTATTGGACACTGCAACCTTTACAATTAAGCCACCTGTGCCTCCAATAGACAAATGAGAGCCCCTAATCCTAGGTGCCACAGTTGAATTTGTGTATTAATGACCTAGGATGGCCCATGCTATACACACTTGTTTGTTCATGCGCATCCACTCCTCAATCAAATTACAGCTATATATCCTGGGATGACCACAAACCACTGCTTAATTTTGAATACTGTCATTTTTTTTTTTAATCGGCGCCATCGGCAGCCGGGTAAACTGGAAGTGACATTGTGACGTCGCTTCCGGGATTTTACATAAGAGATCTGATCAGAGCCGAATCCAGCTTTGTTCGGGTCCCAGCCTAGCCGGCAGACACGTTGGCTGGTGGCTTGGGTCTCCCGGTGGGACGGGAAGAACAGCGGAAGGTGGCAAGAGGGGAGACATCCCCGCCCGCTTCTTAAGGATAACAGCCGAGCGGCTTTTAGCTGCATCGGTTGTTATCACTAAAGAGCCAACCTCCCCCTCTTAAAAAAAAAAAAAAAAAAAAAAAAAAAAAGGTACAGCTGCCGGCATCATTCCAGTATAACCCCTTCAAGCCATGAATGCAAATTTGTGTACAGTCGGCGTGAAGGGGTTAAGCTTCTGATCAGATCTACCTGTAAATCTAACAGGTGGATGTGATAAGACTGCTTGTGTGAAAGGACCTTAAATGAATCCCTTCAAGAATGTGTGTTACATTAGCTAGTTTTACATTTTAAAAGGTGTTCTTCAAAGGGCTTATGATGATGAATATAATAAAAAAGTAAATCTGAAAAAGATTATACAGAGGGCTTCCTGATAACAGTATATTTGTATTAGAAAGCCCATTCAAAATGTATAGGAATTGAGTTTAACACCCATAGTAATACATTTCAAGGAGGAGACTTAACTATATAAAGCAATAGCCATAAATTATGAAATTCCCTTTAAAAAAAAAAAAAAAAAAAAAAAAAAAAAAAGTTATATAATGGATGATACACTATACTTAATAAATATAGTGACATAGAAATTAAAATGTAATGTATAATCCACTCATGTCCCTATAGGTGCAAGTTTACAAAAAATAACAGCCATTACCTCACAAACGAGATAGAAAAATTGCATTGACAGTTTAAATTTGATTGGTGGTTGTGGGAAAAAAAGTCTCCATTTCATAGTACACACAATTATGTCATTCATCTTCCAGGCAATGTAAAACCTCCATTTTAATTTAGAATAAGAGGCTAGGGAAGATGAGGCTCAGTAAAAAAAGTGTAGTTGTACTTTAAGGGTTGCTACACACATCTAAGTTGTCTTTTGGGTGTTGTCCTCTAACAGCCATTTTTGGTTTATTATGATTAGATAGTTTATCTTGTTCATTGTTTGGATGTTTTTAACCACTTGAGCCCCGGACCATTATGCTGCCTAAGGACCAGAGGTCTTTTTCCAATTTGGCACTGCGTCGCTTTAACTGCTAATTGCGCGGTCATGCAATGCTGTACCCAAACGAAATTTGCGTCCTTTTCTTCCCACAAATAGAGCTTTCTTTTGATGGTATTTGATCACCTCTGCAGTTTTTATTTTTTGCGCTATAAATGGAAAAAGACCGAAAATTTTGAAAAAAAATGATATTTTCTACTTTTTGTTATAAAAAAAATCCAATAAACTAAATTTTAGTCATACATTTAGGCCAAAATGTATTCGGCCACATGTCTTTGGTAAAAAAAATGTCAATAAGCATATATTTATTGGTTTGCGCAAAAGTTATAGCGTCTACAAACTAGGGTACATTTTCTGGAATTTACACAGCTTTTAGTTTATGACTGCCTATGTCATTTCTTGAGGTGCTAAAATGGCAGGGCAGTACAAACCCCCCCCAAATGACCCCATTTTGGAAAGTAGACACCCCAAGGAAATTGCTGAGAGGCATGTTGAACCCATTGAATATTTATTTTTTTTGTCCCAAGTGATTGAATAATGACAAAAAAAAAAAATATTTACAAAAAGTTGTCACTAAATGATATATTGCTCACACAGGCCATGGGCCTATGTGGAATTACACCCCAAAATACATTTAGCTGCTTCTCCTGAGTATGGGGATACCACATGTGTGGGACTTTTTGGGAGCCTAGCTGCGTACGGGGCCCCGGAAACCAATCACTGCCTTCAGGATTTCTAAGGGTGTAAATTTTTGATTTCACTCTTCACTGCCTATCACAGTTTCAGAGGCCATGGAATGCCCAGGTGGCACAACCCCCCCCCAAATGACCCCATTTTGGAAAGTAGACACCCCAAGCTATTTGCTGAGAGGCATATTGAGTCCATGGAATATTTTAACTTTGACACAAGTTGCGGGAAAGTGACACTTTTTTTTTTTTGCACAAAGTTGTCACTAAATGATATATTGCTCACACAGGGCATGGGCATATGTGGAATTGCACCCCAAAATACATTTAGCTGCTTCTCCTGAGTATGGGGATACCACATGTGTGGGACTTTTTGGGAGCCTAGCCGCGTACGGGGCCCCGAAAACCAAGCACCGCCTTCAGGATTTCCAAGGGTGAAAATTTTTGATTTCACTCTTCACTGCCTATCACAGTTTCGGAGGCCATGGAATGCCCAGGTGGCACAAACCCCCCCAAATGACCCCATTTTGGAAAGTAGACACCCCAAGCTATTTGCTGAGAGGCATGGTGAGTATTTTGCAGCTCTCATTTGTTTTTGAAAATGAAGAAAGACAAGAAAAAACTTTTTTTTTTTTCTTTTTTCAATTTTCAAAACTTTGTGACAAAAAGTGAGGTCTGCAAAATACTCACTATACCTCTCAGCAAATAGCTTTGGGTGTCTACTTTCCAAAATGGGGTCATTTGGGGGGGGTTTTGTGCCACCTGGGCTTTCCATGGCCTCCGAAACTGTGATAGGCAGTGAAGAGTGAAATCAAAAATTCACGCCCTTAGAAAGCCTGAAGGCGGTGCTTGGTTTTCGGGGTCCCGTACGCGGCTAGGCTCCCAAAAAGTCTCACACATGTGGTATCCCCGTACTCAGGAGAAGCAGCAGAATGTATTTTGGGGTGTAATTTCACATATTCCCATGGCATGTTTGAGCAATATATCATTTAGTGACAACTTTGTGCAAAAAAAAAAAAAAAAAAAAAATTTGTCTCTTTCCCGCAACTTGTGTCGCAATATAAAATATTCCATGGACTCGACATGCCTCTCAGCAAATAGCTTGGGGTGTCTACTTTCCAAAATGGGGTCATTTGGGGGGGGTTTTGAACTGTCCTGGCATTTTATGCACAACCTTAGATTGTAAGCTCCTTGAGGGTATAGGGACTGATGTGAATGTATAATATATATGTAAAGTGCTGCGTAAATTGACGGCGCTATATAAGTACCTGAAATAAATAAATAAATAAATAAATAAACATTTAGAAGCTTATGTCACACATCACCAACTCTTCTAACCACTTGAAGACAAAGCCCTTTCTGACACTCATTGTTTACATGAAAAAGTTATTTTTTTTTGCAATAAAATTACTTTGAACCCCCAAACATTATATATTTTTTTAAAGCAAATGCCCTACAGATTAAAATGGTGGGTGTTTCATTTTTTTTTTTTCACACAGTATTTGCGCAGCGATTTTTCAAACGCATTTTTGGGGGAAAAAACACACTTTTTTAAATTTTAATGCACTAAAACACACTATATTGCCCAAATGTTTGATGAAATAAAAAAGATGATCTTAGGCCGAGTACATGGATACCAAACATGACATGCTTTAAAATTGCGCACAAATGTGCAGTGGCAACAAAATAAATGCATTTTTAAAAGCCTTTAAAAGCCTTTACAGGTTACCACTTTAGATTTACAGAGGAGGTCTACTGCAAAAATTACTGCCCTCGATCTGACCTTCGCGGCGATACCTCACATTCATGGTGCAATTGCTGTTTACGTTTGACGACAGACCGCCGTTTGCGTTCGCCTTAGCGCGAGAGCAGGGGGCGACAGGGGTGCTTTTTTTTTTTTTTTTTTTTTTCTTTATTATTTTTTTGCTTTTTTATCTTATTTTTAAACTGTTCCTTTCATTTTTTTTTTTTTTTTTAATCATTTTTATTATCTCGGGGAATGCAAATATCCCCTATGATAGCAATAGGTAGTGACAGGTACTCTTTTTTGAAAAAATTGGGGTCTATTAGACCCTAGATCTCTCCTCTGCCCTCAAAGCATCTGATGACACCAAGATCGGTGTGATAAAATGCTTCCCCAATTTCCCAATGGCGCTATTTACATCCGGCGAAATCTAAGTCATAAAATGATCGTAGCTTCCGGTTTCTTAGGCCATAGAGATGTTTGGAGCCACTCTGGTCTCTGATCAGCTCTATGGTCAGCTGGCTGAATCACCGGCTGCATTCTCAGGTTCCCTGTTGAGACAGGAGAGCCAGAGAAAAACACGGAAGACGGTGGGGGGGGCATTCCCTCCCACGGCTTGTAAAAGCAGTCTAGAGGCTAATTAGCCACTAGGATTGCTTTTACATGAAAGCCGACTGCTGGCTGAAAAGAATGATACCAAGATGATACCTAAACCTGCAGGCATCATTCTGGTATAACCATTCAAAGTCGTGAATGGTGTACCTGAAGACAAAAAAATGGTTAACAATAAAGCACAGTAAACGGTAAAGTATAAAAAATTGCATACCTGAAAAGCAAACATGATAAAACATAATAACAATAAAACATTGCAGAATAGAATACAGTAAAAAAGAGCAGAACAAGAGAGAGAGAATAGAGAGAGAGAGAACAATAAAACGACAACTATTTTTTTTTATTTTATATATATATATTTTTTTTTTTTACACTTTTTTTGTAACTGTAACTTTTATAACTGTAACCGGTTCCAGGTTCGGGTCTCTCAAAATGCGATGGCATCTTGGGAGACCCTGTGAAAGTGTGCCTAGTCTGTGCAATGCTTTACCCTACGCTAATACTCAACTAGTGTATGGTAGCGTTCAAAACATTCACCAATGCAAAGACCAGGATTGTCAGGACAGGAGGGACAATAATAGCGGGTGTCACGCCAATATCTGCGCTTGCTGCAGACACGACATCTTTTTTGGGGGGGTTCGTTGGGTAGGGGTACTCGGGAGGACATAAAGAAAATGCCTCTCATGCAGCCGACTGCATTTGGATGGGGATGTGAATGGGGGAAGTACGGGCGCTGCAGAAGCGGTGGGTTCCCAATTAGGATTGGCGAATGCAGCAGGAAGGGCATTATGGGCACGACGGGCCTGTGTTTGTCTTCTTGGTGGCAGCGGGACACTACTTGTGCTTGCCACCTCACCAGCTTGAACTGCACTTATAGGACTCGCCACGTCACCAAGTGTTACTGCAGTGCTGGTTTGACTACGACCGGGGTGTACTAGGCCGCTGGCGCTTGCCAGTTCAATAAAAAGCTACCAAAAAAACTGTTAGCGATCGCAGGGATCAGGCCTGACTCTGCGAACGCTGCAGTTATGCGTTTAGTGTTTTGTAAGTGACAGTGATCGATCGATACTGCACTTGGGTGGGCTGGGCTGGGCGGAGGGGAAAAATGCAGGTGCTAGCAGGTATCTGGGCTGATCCCGCTAACACTGCGTTTTTGGGAACCCTAAACTGCCGGGGACGCTAGTATAGATCTGATCGGATCAGATATTGATCCGATCAGATACTATACCACTAAGGGAGCTGTACGGTGCGTGCGTGGGTGTTAGCGCTACTGGCGCTAACCTGACGCTGCCTGGGGCTGGTGCTTGCCAGTTCACCAAAATGCTACCAAAAAAACTGTTAGCGATCGCAGGGATCAGGCCTGACTCTGCGAACGCTGCAGTTATGCGTTTATGTTTTGTAAGTGACAGTGATCGATCGATACTGCACTTGGGCTGGGCCGGGCGGAGGGGCAAAACGCAGGTGCTAGCAGGTATCTGGGCTGATCCCGCTAACACTGTGTTTTTGGGAACCCTAAACTGCTGGGGACGCTAGTATAGATCTGATCGGATCAGATATTGTTCCGATCAGATACTATACCACTAAGGGAGGCGTATGCTGCGTGTGTGGGTGTTAGCGGTACTGGCGCTAATCTGACGCTGCCTGGGGCGACGCATATCACCGCCGGGCGATCAGGGGGCTAAACCTTTATTCGGTAATAAACGGCGGGTGCCCTGACACTATAAAAAATAAACTAACCAGCGTCACCCGTAACAGTTATACGGTGATCAGTGGTGAAAGGGTTAACTAGGGGGCAATCAAGGGGTTAAAACATTTATTAGGTAGTATATGGGGGTCCCTGTCGCTATAAAACGCTGACGGCGAACCTAAATATTTACCTCACTAACTAGCGTCACCAGCGACACTAATACAGCGATCAGAAAAATGATTGCTTAGTGACACTGGTGACAGGGGGTGATCAAGGGGTTAAAACTTTATTAGGGGGGGTTAGGGGGGTATCCTAGACCTACAGGGGGGTAATACTAACTGTCCCAACACTGTAACTGTCACAAACTGACACCAATGCAGTAATCAGAAAAAAAAAAAAAACTGCTGGTGTCAGTTTGTGACAGGGGGGGGGGGGTGATTGGGGGGGGATCGGGGGGCGAGGATCGGGGTGTTTTGTGTGCCTGGCATGTTCTACTGTGTGTGTAGTGTTTGTGCACTCACATACCTGTCTTCTCTCCTCGGGCCGAAACGGAAATTACCGAGCCGAGGAGAGATGACATCATTTCCTTTGCTGCTGTTTAGCATACAGCAGCAAAGGAATGTTCTCATTGGCCGGCGGCGATCGCGAGGGGGGGACCACGAACGGATGGCCTCCCCCTCATCTCCGATCGCCGTGGGAGAAAAGACGACCGCCTCGGGCACCGGGGGGGTCCGATCGGACCCCCCACCCGCGGAAGGCAAATCACGTATATGTACGTGATTTTGCCTGTCCGTGCCACCTTGCCGACGTAAATCGGCGTGAGGCGGTCGTCAAGTGGTTAAATATTACTAATAAAGATATTACTGTAGCCAATAGCATAATTGTTTGTACTGGAATATAATGCCTTTGGAAGTATTGATGGGCAAGTACAGGCTTTTATCTCTGGGCAGGTGTGCAAAATTACTGTCTACTGTACATTTCTGGCACACATGGTTGACCTATGGCTGCCATTTATAGGTATATTTTAAGTATCACTGTAACTTTAAAGAGTTTTTCTTTTTTTTTTTTTTTTTAGCTATACATGTGAAAGTGACTGGATTAAAAGAAAAGAGTTTTTCTATGACTGTTTTAAAAGCCTTGTTTATAGAATTTGTAATTGTATATGTACATGGGGTAGCCATATTTGCTCTGCAACTTTTCCAGGCTCTGTTTCCTGATAATGCTCTGTGGTTGCGCCTTACTGTCCCGCTCAGAGTCACTTCTGACTAAGAACACCACACTTGGTCTATGGTTTTATTCATTACATTTTATTTCAACAGATATGAATTAGATGGGCAGAGCGATTCTAGTGTAATAAAGAAAGCCAACAGAGAAAGAATCTACAGGTTAGTATATATTGCAAAAAATGTAAATATGGTCTGGCAAATATGCAATATGAACCCTACACACTGATTAGCCATACCATAAGGACCACCGTTAGGTAAAGTGAATAGCACTAGTTATCGCATTACAATGGCATCTGAAAGTTGGTAGGATATACTAGGCAGCAAGTGAACATGCCCCTGTCCCTGATGTTGAAAGGTAGAAAGCAAATTGTAATGGCTGGAGGACTGGGTCAGAGCATCTCCAAAATTGCAGCTCTTGTAGGATGTTCCCAGTATGCAGTGGTCAGGATCTACCAAACGGGGTCCACTGAGAAAAAAAAAACAGCAAACTGGTGGCAGGATTATGGCCATAGCTCAATAATGCATGTGGAGAGTGAAGGCTGGTCCAGGTAGTCCATCCCAATGGAACAGCTACTGTAACTCAGATTGCTAAAAAAAAGTGAACGCTGTTACTTATAGAAAGGTGTCAGAACATAGTGCATTGCAGGTTGTTGTGTATGGGGCCGAGTAACAGTCAGGGTGCGCATGCTGACCCGTGTCCACAGCCAAAAGTGCCTACAATAGGCACACTTTTGAGGAACACAATGAGTTTGAGGTGTTGACCTTGCCTCCAAATTCTCCAGATCTCAATCTATTGAGTATCTGTGGGATGTGCTGAAAAAAACAAGTCTGATCCATTGTGGCCCCACATTTAAACTCACAGCATTTATAGGATCTGCTACTGACGGCTTTGTGCTAGATACCACAGAACACCTTCAGAGACCTAGTTGAGGTCGAGGCCCATGCCTCAAAGGGTTATGGCGAGTGGTCATAATAGTATGGCTGATCGGTGTAAGTGTGCTGCTCCAGTCCATAAAGTTATCTCACACGAGAAACAGCGGTGAGTAGTGGCCTACAGTTGACAAGTAGAGGTCTTCCTTCGTCTCAGAGTTATCTGCCTGTCTGCATGCTTGTTGGGCCTGACATAAGATCTTACAAACAGACCTACCTTTGTGAACAGTGAGTAGTGGAAAATCTACAGAGCTGTACAGTGCAATAAAGAGTAAACATGTTTTATATGTATAAACTTTGTTATACTCTTACTTCAAAAGAACACCTCTAGCATTAGATTTGCCTTCCCAGTTTGCAACAGTGAAAAATTAATACCTTTGTTGTGTTTCTACAGAGGAAAAAAAAAGCTTATATCCCCTGTGCTATTTGCATTTATATAGACGGCAATGAGCTCATGCACTATCATTAATGATCTCAGGAAGTTACCCCAAGAAAGCCTGCACAGGTCCCCTTTGTAGTGCATATTTCTGATGCACACAATAGCTCAGTGGGCACTGGAGTAGTAAAGTGAATTAAACATGTGCTGACTCTTTGGATTCAGGTCAATGAATTGCTTGCAACTGGTCCCTTTATTGTCCACTTTGTCGCATATCTGATTTTTGCACAAACTACTAATTTATTAAATGGCAAAACACAGATTAATTGTGATCTAAGGACTTTTATGACAAGTGGTCTTTGATATAAACTAGAAGTTTAAAATCAAAGAAAATGTCATTGAAATTTCCCTTATGAAAGAAAGTTTGTGGAGCAGAACCCCCTGAACACCGATCAGTGACCTCAATGGGACACCTACTGTGTCTAAAAGGATTCTGTCCTTTGAAAAAAGCCTTGTGCTGTAACTTATCTGCTATTGCTAAAGGATTATCATAACAAAAGGTCAATAAAATGCATTTCAAATGAACTAAAAACTTAACAGAAGTAGAGTAGAATAGAAAATTTGCATCAAATGCATTAAAAGTAGTGATGCAAACATTGAATATTTTATTAAAAAACATTTTAACAAGAATTTTATATGGCACAAAGTATGATATAGTGGCACAGTTTATTCACATAGTTTCTTTGCATTACTGGAAACATATTATATCTAGCAAGTACCTTTTATAGTCAGCATTACATACATTTACAGGACATTTCAAAGATATAGTAAACCGTTACACACAACAAAAGAAATTATTAAAGTATTTTGCTATATGTTCCTCCAATTGATATGAACTGTTTAAAGGAAATCCTATCTGCATTTGTAGAAAACAGATTTTGGAGGAGATAGCTGCACACTACTAAGCTCAGATGACAAATCGCTATGGTCTCATTGCAGGTGTAGATAAAGAGGCTAGAAGACCCAGAAGGTTCCTTCTTTAATAACAGGCTTTCATTGGTCATGGTTGCATTTGGACTTCAATAGTTAATAGTCATATGCAGAAGCTCCCATTAAAAAAAAAAAAAAAAAAAAAGTTTACAAAAGTGTAAAAACAAACAATAAAATGAAAAATATATTGGACAAAATTTGGTGGTAAGATGTCTACACACTTTGTGTAACATGAATCCATAACAACCATTAAAAAACAAAGCAAAAAAACAAAAACAAAACCTCAAATTGAGATTTAACACCCAAATAATGTATGCAACATGTGTGTTTTGGGTATTAACCTTTTAACAAATGACCTGTACATTCATCCTTATAATAAAGGAATATATAAAAGGCCCTTTGACATACTTTCAGAACACATCATAATTATTATAGTCCTCTAAAGAAGATTTTTCCCTGAGCACAAGCAGACAGAAAGGTCACAGCCCTAGAGCCCACCAGTGAAACTCACTTTTGCTCCAACTAATTAGAAATATTCAGCATAATTAGGTAAAGCTCATTTTCAAAGGGCACAGTAGACTAACTCAAAGTCACAGTACAAAGACCTGTAACTAGGGGCTGAACTGAACTCACTAGGGACTGCTGCCCACTGACCTGAAGGAGAATGAAAACAAAAAAAAAGGTCAATTAAACACCAGGGACTGAACATTCTAGAAACATTAGCGGCCCCTTTCCATATGTACAGGAGTAACTTTATACACAGCAAATGTCTAGTTAATACAGCAGTGAAATGTGAGCAGCCTATTTATGTGCCCCGGCACACCTTTTGTTCACCTTTCCCGTATCATCCCAGTCCTAACTTTCAGCTCATTGTTTAGTTTGAAATCAAATGCACAGCCACCATCGACCTCCCTCGTTAGGTGTCAAAAAGACATATTTTCTAGACATTTCTTGTTGCCTATAGGTGAGAGAAAGATTTGAGTTCCTTCCCCAATCATTTTAAAAGGAGTGTTTACATGTAAAAATCTTTGACATCACAGATCTGTTACAGATGAGTTTACCGGCCAGTGAAACATTCCCTCCCAGGGCTAGCTCAGACAATAAACAATGCATAGTCTATAATCCAAGTACAGCTAATTTATACATTATTTCCAGGATACTAGGATTTCAAATAAAATCGCCACAGTACGAAAATCTAAAAGAACTACCGTAGATAGATCTTGTATAAGATGTGTGTATTTTAAAACAATACTTCAAAGACATTTCAGATACTGCAGAAAATGTTGAACAGCAAAGACCGAGGATTATTCATAAAACTGACGCTAATGAACATGACACTGTCATTTTTTTCGTTTCCTTTTCTGCCCTGAAAAATGACAGCTGCGATCAGATTTGTTCTATGAGGGACGTTTCTTTGCTCAAGTTTAAATAAATAATCCCTACAAAAAATAAAAAATCTGTACCACTGAGCTAGAACAATTGTTGAAGCCATTTGGATATCAAACTCAAACAATTGCCATTACAATAGCGGATGCGTTAATATAAATCTGTAAAGATTAGGCAAGCTGAAAACAAGGCAGACTAACGACAAAAGGCACTTAAACTCAGGCAAATGTATTCTTCAAATAATAGAAGGCAGAGTCAGTAATGGTATTATGACTTACTTAAGCTGGCCATAGAAAGATTGAAATCAGCGGGAACTTGCTGAACTTCAATTCATCTATGGGCAGGTTGGCTATCCTATAGTCAACCTATCGATCAACTTCAAGACAACCAGCCTGTCAGTTTTTTTTTGTGCGATTACTGCTGTCAGTTATAGCTGGCGGTAATATTCATTGTATTCTGATGGCGGGGGAAACCTCCTGCTGACAGAATACAATAGCAGAGCGGCAGGGATTCCCCCATTAAAATATTTCAGTGCAAGAACATTGCTTAATGTATGGCCTGCCTAAGACTTGCCATAGATGGATCTTTTTTTTTTTTTTTTTTTCAGCCAGTGGGCTGATTGAAAAAAAAATTAAGAGTCCTCCATCCACACAATCAAGGTGGACGGGGAAATCCTCCCCCGATACATTGTAGTCTGACAGTAAGGACTCTTTGCTGTCAGAATACACTGATCAACTCCTGTAACTGCTGATAAACAAAAATCTTCCCAACAAGCCCGTTTAGCAAAGGTTGATCAACGATTGTCTTTGGTCAAACAAGCTTGTTGGAAGGACGACCATTAGATCAACTTTTGCTGAACCATCTTTGGCCAGATTCAGCACCAATACTTTCCCATTCTCTATGTCCTTACATTTTTTTTTGATTGAATGAGAGCCCCTTTAAATAAAGCCTATTCAGATAACAATCCACATTTTTTTCCATACACTGACATTTTATAGCAGATTAGCTGTCATTTGTTATAAAGCAGGTAATATTAGAACGTTTTCTTAGCACACTTGGGAAAAAACTCCAACTCTGGATCATACTTTCCTTCTCACACATACTGCTCTCTTATGTTGGGGGTATTCCTACCTTATTGTAGTACTGCACTTGTACGGAATGCCACTGTCCATCACTTACACCTCCTTCAATGTAGGGGCTGACTCTTGTAGTGCTTTCCCCTGTAAACATAGCAACATTTACATTAGCTTTGTACAATATGCAGGTGCTATATAACGGATAATGAGTTAGACATCTCAATGCTTAGTAATGGTAATGTCTTCACTACACATTAAGATTGTTTCCTAACACTTTAATGAATCAATCCCAGTGAGTCAAAACAACACAGCTGTGAGACATACATTTGTATTTGTCCTTGCAGAACAAAAATTGGCAGTATGATAGACTGCTCTTTATAAAGATAAATCCAGTTTACAGCACTATAGCTGACTTTGTATTTGTTTCCATCTTTGAACAAATTGATTCTAGCCACCACTAAAGGAATATATTAGTAGTATTAAATATTATTACTGCTATTATTATAATGCAGGATTTATACATAGTACATGCTGGTAGGTTATTGTACCATGCCCCTTTATATTGTAAAGAGCTGAGCAAACTGTTGATGTTATATAAATCCTGAATAATAATACAAGAATGTTAAGATGGAAGAGCTGATAGAGAAAGTAAAGGCACAGTTTTTAGGTAGAGGCAGGATAGGCTTGCCTAAAGAGAGGAGTTTTCAGAGACTGACTAAGGCTGCATTCACACCTGAGCATAGCGTTTTTGAGCATTACTTCCGGCGTTTTGTTGCGTGTTTTTTCGGGCATATTTGCGCGTTTCCATGCAGCGTTGTCCAGCGTTTTTGAGCTTTGGCATTTTTTTTATTAGCCAATAGGAAAAATGATCATCTGTTTCATCATTTGTTGCTATGTCTTTAGATTTTGTCACCTGCTTCCTGCTCCAAAAACACCCAAATCTGCCTGATTCGCGTGACAAAAAAGGGTCCAGAACTTGTTTGAGCTTCAGGCGACTTGGAGTGGAGATGTGAACCATCTCCATACAGAATAATGGATTTTTTCCCCTCAAGCGTTTTGTAGCTTCAGGCTTCAAGCTACAAAACGCTCAGGTGTGAATGGGCTCTAAAGGCAGACAGAGTAAGACACGGGCAGATAGATTGAGGGAGTTCCAGAGGATGGGAAAGTTTCTGGGGGTGAGCATAGGAGAAGATGATGGGGCTAGAGACAATTAATAGAAATAAATATGTAAATCACATAAAACTTGATATGCATGTAAACATAATTATTAAACACAGATAAATACAAATGTGAACCTAAACTAACCACTTAAACACTCATCATTTGCCGCACACACAAGACAATCTTTTTCTTTTAGTATTGCTTAGCCAATGCACATGTTGACTTGAATAATAGCAACATATTTCCACTCATCTCTTGCTCATGTCACTCATATGCATGACGACATCACCAGCATCTGCAATTTGATATACAGTGATGGCACCAACAAATAAGCATTATACCCACGGAATGCAAAACGGTACTGTGTGCAGTTTGGTTTCTTTAGAGCTTGGATCAGGTGATCCTGGCATTGGACTCTTACCAATTGTAGCCGACATCCTAAACCACCCGCCTGTACACAACATCTACCCCAGACAGAGCTCTGGAGAGCATTTATATGTAGGAGTGTACAGTGTCCACACCAGCAGGGCCGGACTGGCCTACCGGGAAAGTTTCTGGTAGGCCACCTGCCCTGGGGCCGCTTTGCAGGGACGATCCTGGGCTAGTGCACAGGCTGCACCCACCCAGGTGCATGAGCTGAGGCAGAGGGGGGGGGGGGGGGCAACCAGGGCCGGCCCTACCATGGATCCTGTTGCTGGATCCATTGGGCTACCTCTGAGGGGAAGGGGCGAGCACCGCCGGATTACACAGAGCAGGGATCTCCAGCTTACCTGGCGGCTGCTGTCATACCAAGTCCCGCCTCCTGGACCAGCTCCTATGATGGTCGTCACGCTGGTCCAATGCCGGGACATGTGACATCCATCATAGAAGCTGGTCCAGGAGGTGGAACTTGGTATGACAGCGGTCAACGGGTAAGCGGGAGATCCCCGCTGTGTGTAATCCAGCGGCTCTCCTCTCTCCCCATGCACTGGTAAGGCTGTGCTGATGGACACTGGTGAGGCTGAGCTGATGGGCACTGGTGAGGCTGAGCTGATGGGCACTGGTGAGGCTGAGCTGATGGGCACTGGTGAGGCTGAGCTGATGGGCACTGGTGAGGCTGAGCTGATGGGCACTGGTGAGGCTGAGCTGATGGGCACTGGTGAGTATAATACACTCTTCAAATGTGCTTTAAAATGCACGGTTTTCCCTTTTATGAAAAAGAAAATAATGATGTTTTGCTGTTAGACTGGTCTGAAATTATTTCCAGGCTTATTTTTATTCCCAGTCCGGCCCTGCACACCAGGCAAAGCTCTCAGGACATGTGCATTGAAGTGTGCTGCCAAAAAAATTTAAAAAAGCAGCATGACCCAAATTTTCATGTGTTGGGGGTATGTTATAGCCCAATAATTTTAAATGACATGGTCAACACAGTGGGGTTGATTTACTAAAACCGAAGAGTGCAAAATCTGGTGCAGCTCTGCATAGAAACCAATCAACTTCCTTTTTTTTTTTTCTCAAAACTTAATTGAACAAGCTGAAGTTCAAAGAGGATTGGCTTCCATGCACAGCTGCACCAGATTTTGTATCTCTAGTTTCAGGGCCGGTTCACACCCATAGAAACGCAGTCCGGATGCGTTTCTGCATGTGTGTTTTATATGTGCTTTGGTACCTTTTTGATGCATTCCAGTGCATTTTTCCCCCCTCTTTTTTCTTCACTTTAAATAAGGATATGTGTGTTCCGATGCATTTTACCGCATTCCAGTACAGTTCAGTGCAGGAAAAATGCAGCATGTTCTACTTTTGTTTTTGGAACTGGAACGCACTGGAACTGACCTCACTGGTGTGAACTATGCCACTGGAAACCATATAACCTATTATCTATGCATTTTTAATACAGGAAAAAAAATGCAACGGACTGCCTGTGGTGTGTATGTATACACACACACACGGTGAAAGGTTTGGCGGATAAAACAAATTGAGAGTGATTTCAGAAAGCGAACATGTACAGTCTAGAGAAAAGAAGGGATAGGGGAGACATCAGTGAAACCTTTAAATACATCAAGGAAATTTAGGAGGGCAGTTTTTTTTAATATGAAACCAAAATCAAGAATACAAGGACATGACCTCTAACTAGAGGAAAGCTCAAAACTAATCTAAGAAAGTATTATTTTACTGAAAGGGTAGTTGATGCTTGGAATAAACTATCAGCAGAGGTAGTAAGACAGTCAACAGTAAATGGCTTCAAACATGCTTGGGATAAGCATAGATCTATAGTCCGCTAACGAAAAAAACTATAAAAACAAAAAAAAAAAAACAGGGCAGGTTCAATGAACTACTCAGTCTTTTTCTGCCGTCACTTTTCTAGGTTTCTATATATATAATCCAGTGGCACACACATAAGAAAGAAGATGGGCCCAGGTGCGCTGCAAAGCATGTAGTACATATAGAAAAGAGGAGGGCGGCACTGATGAGTCTTGAGAAGTGAACACACAGTGAAGATTTTATTTTGAGGTTTCAACGAGGCATAAGTTTGTCCTGAGAAAGACGAGCTTGTGCCTTGTCCAAACGTCAACATAAAATCTTTACTGCGTGTTTGCCTTTTAAGACTCATGAGTGCCACTCTTTCTTTTATATACACACATATATACACACCCACCCACATACATACACATATATACACATACACACCAGGTATAAGACAGCAGGAAAAAAGTACATTAAAAATAAAAGTTTCCTTCTGCACGCAACTGAATGCGCTGAAGAGATTGTCCAAATCAAATAGTTTAACAGTATGTTCTGCAGGTGAATAACTACTGCAAAACAAACATTAACTGAACCTTAGAAATACAGGTAAATAAAGGCAAGGCTTTCTGAAAGTCAAACACATTTAGCCAGCCTCTAACTTGGGTTTTATATTATACACACCACCTGAGGTCGAGACACATTTATACACCGAGATAACAAGCTCCATCTTTTACTATTACACCATATACTATGTAAACTGAAGTCTGATAACTCAGGTCAGGTCATCCTGGCTCCTTCATCTCTTCCTTCCAGCTCACAAAAAGATGGAATGTCACAAGCTGTATCAAACAAACACTTGTTTACTGACAAGATTTGTGAGTCTGAACATACAGAACCCTGGGCTTCAACAAGGGCTCTGAGCTTTTCATGGTCTATGCTTGTACTCTAGTTCAGTGCTTCTCAACTCCAGTCCTCAAGGCGCACCAACAGGTCATGTTTTCAGGATTACCACTATTTTGCACAGGTGATTTGATCAGTTTTCACTGCCTTAGTAATTACCACAGCCGTTTCATCTGAGGGAAATCCTGAAAACATGACCTGTTGGTGTGCCTTGAGGACTGGAGTTGAGAAACCCTGCTCTAGTTAGTGCACTGCAAATCCATCATCATATTTATAAAGTGAAGACTAATGCCCTGTACACACGTTCGGACATTGATTGGACATTTCGACAACAAAATCCTAGGATTTTTTCCGACGGATGTTGGCTCAAACTTGTCTTGCATACACACGGTCACACAAAGTTGTCAGAAAATCCGATCGTTCTGAACGCGGTGACGTAAAACACGTATGTCGGGACTATAAAACGGGGCAGTAGCCAATAGCTCTCAATTTATTCTGAGCACTTTGTGCGTTGGATTTGTGTACACACGATCAGAATTTAACCGATCGAATTTTGTTGTCGGAAAATTTTATAGCCTGCTCTCAAACCTTGTGTGTCGGAAATTCCGACGGAAAAAGTCCGATGGAGCCTACACACAAATCGGAATTTCCGACAACACAATCCGATCGCACTTTTTCCATTGGAAAATCTGACCGTGTGTACAGGGCATTATCGTTCTCAACAAAATGTTCAACATATATTTATCAAAGGGATGAGAAATGTAAAATATAGACCACTATAAATTCTTACAGCCTGGAACTAATGACAGTGTGTCCACTGACATAAATTAAAGCTAAGCTCTGGGATAGACGAGCAAATATTGTCTAAAATGTAAGAGACGTGATTTCTTAAATAAATCTTGGTGTGCTTTGTGTATTTCTTCCAGATATGTTCAGTAATCCAGTGTGAGACTGTGCAGAAGAGTCCTGTTTCTGGTTTGTATCCGCCCCCTCCTGTAGTTCTCTACAGGCAGCCTATAGCATGCAAGCTTGCTGGGCTCCTCTGCACAGGATGTGTGTAGCACAGTGATGATGTCACTACCACATTTACAGGGTATGTCCGGGTTTGCAAAGGTGTGTAGTGTTATTCTCTATAGCCACAGAAGGTTTATATCCTCTGTGGTTATTGAGAAATACATTTCAATGAAAGTTTTTGTGTCGTGAGTACAGCTGTAAAATAGCTTGGGATAGTCAGAATGCAACTTTTTTCTTTAAGAGCACTGGCTCCTAAATTGAGGAAGATACTAATAGAACATTATGGAGCACCATGTGTTATTATTTGATCTACCATATCATTATTCTAAATTACATCAATTCATATCTGCAGCCAAAAGCTATGCTTCTTCCCAATATTAAAGTTGACCTTTCACAATCTTGGACAATTTAAAGTAAGCGCATAATAAAATATTGATAAGTGGAGGTTACACATCAAAACAAACTGTGTAAAACAAGCATTCGATTCAGATAAGTTCATATGCAAATGTTGGCTTAATGTGGAAAAGTTAAGACTGCGGAGGATCCCTACTGATCCCATTAGAGGAACATTGGTAGGCACACAGCAGGAAAAGTAGGGATTTACATATAATTTCTACTGTTATACCTCTGGATCTATTGATCATTCTGACAAGTGTTTCTTACTGAACATTAGTAACCTCTACGTAGTACTTCTTTCATCATATGCCCACATCGAATTGTTCAGCCATGTTTAATTTTGGGTACTTTTTACTGTATTCTAGCTAGTGTATAAGTACTTGAAACAGATATACAGCCAGACAAGACAGAAGAAGAAGCATTTTTGTTTCAAACTTTACAAATACAGCATTGAGCAGATGCTACACAAAGAGAAATGATACTGCTTAAAGCGGTAACTTCCTCTTATCCAATTTCTCCCCCCCCTCTGGTGCCACATTTGGCACCTTTCGGGGGGGAGCGGGTACCTGTTTTTTACAGGTACCCTGTCCCCACTTCAGGGAGAACGGGTACATCAGGAGCTCGGCCCCCCTCCCCCTCCTCCTCCCAGGCCAGTGAAAGCTCAGCACGCTTTGCGCATGTACAGTAGGGACCCGGCCATGAAGCCGAAAGGCTACACTGCCGGGGGTTTCCTTACCGGCAATGGCGGTGGCAGCACCCGACCAGCCAATATAAACATCGGCTGCGGTGCAGACATCGCTGGACTCCAGGACAGGTAAGTGTCCTAATGTTAAAAGTCAGCAGCTACAGTATGTGTAGCTGCTGACTTAACTTTTAAAGGGGTGGGCAGAACTCCGCTTTAAAGTAAAAAAAGTACATTTATTAAACTGAGAAGTTTTTTTCTCGACTAATTTCTCAGCAGTTGTAAGAAAAAAAATTATCTCCTCTGCAGCCTGTTTATGAAGCCAAGAACTTCAGTTCTCAGGGGGAGAACAAATGAGAAGACGTTTTCCCTCTAAAAATAGCCGAGATCTGTATAGAAGGGGGTGGACTGCCTGTAATCTACAGTGCCGCCGAGTTTAAAAAGTGAAACCAAAGATAAAAAGAACATGTAATTACATGTATAGAAACAAAGTAGCTAACTTCTATAGACAGAGATATATTTATTATTTATATTAATTTTTAACCCACTGGTGCCGATATATAGGAAGAAGGAAGTCTTCTTTCTCTAAGGGTCCTTTCACACTGGGGCGGTTTGCAGGCGCTATTGCGCTAATAGCGCCTGCAAACCGACCCGAAAGTGCCGCTGCTTTCACACTGGAGCGATGCGCTGGCAGGACGGTAAAAAAGTCCTGCTAGCAGCATTTTTGGAGCGGTGAAGGAGCGGAGTGTATACCGCTCCTTCATCGCTCCTGCCCATTGAAATCAATGGGACGGCGCAGCTATACCGCCGGCAAAGTGCCTCTGCTGAGGCACTTTGCAGTGGTTTTTAACCATTTCTTGGCCGCTAGAGGGGGTTAAAACCGCCCTGCTATCGGCCGCATACCGACGGTAAAGCGCCGCTTACAATAGCGGCGCTTTGCCCCTGCCGCCCGCCCCAGTGTGAAAGGGCCCTAATTGCACCAGCTTCTCCACCTCTGAGCTGGAGAATCTGGGAGGAAGAAATTTCAGTGTAACGGCTCTTCAGATCTCACTTTCATAAACTGTCCGTTTATGACAGAACGGTTGAAAACTGAGAACAAGTTTTTTGCTCCCCATCTCGCTACATAAACCAGTACACACCAGAGATCTGTCGTGATACTGAGGATCACAGCTTTTCTCTGTTTCATAAAAGGACACAAGTTTAAAAAAAAAAAAAAAAATCAGGACAAGGGACACTTACAATTGTGCTCAAAGTTTGCATCCCCTTGGAGAATTGGTAGTATACAATATGTACAGTACAATTTTTAAAGAAAGCATTATCGAGCAAGCAAAACACATTTCTTTTAATTCTTATGAGATTCATATTCAACTGTATATCATAACAGAATGGCCCAATCATAAAGCAAACCTGGCAATAGGTAAAATAATGAAATGGCCTCTGTTCAAATGTCTGCATACCCTTAGTTCTTAAAACTGTATATTGCTCCCTTTATCAATAACAGTGTGCAGTCTTTTGTAATAGTTGCCTATGAGGCCCCATATTCTTGCAGGTGGTCTAGCTGTCCATTCATCTTGGCAAAATGCCCCCAATTCCTGCAAAGTCTTTGGTCATCTTGCATAAACTGCACGTCTGAAAATTCCCCAGAGTGGCTCGATGATATTAAAGTCAGGGAACTGTGATGGCCACTCCAGAACCTTCACCTTTTCTGCTGTAACCACTGGAGGGTCAACTGGGCCTTGCGCTTAGGGTCATTGTCGTGCTGGAAAGTCCAAGAGTGTTCCATTCTCAGATTTCATGCAGAAGAGTGCAAGTTGTCTGCCAGTATTTTCTGATAACATGCTTCATTCATCTTTCCATCAATTTTCACAAGATTCCCTATGCCTTTAGGCCTCACACTTCCCCAAAACATCAGTGAGCCGCCACCATGCTTCACAGTGGGGATGGTATTTTTGTCTCCATAGGCCTTGTTGACCCCTCTCTCCAAACATAGCGCTTACGGTTGGGACCATAAAGCTCTATTTTTATTTCGTCACTCCAGATTACAGTATGCAAAAAGCTTTGAGGCATGTCAAGGTGTTGTCGGGCATATCGTAACCAGGCTTTTTTTGTGGCATTAGTGCAGTAAAGGCTTTTTTCTGCCAACTCGATCATGCAGCTCATTTTTGTTCAAGAATTGTCATATTGTGCTCCTTAAAACAATCACACTGCTTAAACAGAGCCGCCTGTATCTCTCCTGAGGATACCTGTGGGGGTTTTCTTTGTATGCCAAACAATTCTTCTGGCAGTTGCAGTGGCTGCAATCTTTTTTGGTCTACCTGACCCTGGCTTGGTATCACGAGATCCCTGAATTTTCCACTTCTGAATAAGTGATTGAACAGTACTGACTGGCATATTCAAGGCTTTGGATATCTTTTTATATCCTTTTCCAACTTTATAACATTCCATTACCTTGTTACACAGGTCTTTAAACGGTTCTATTCTGCTTCCCACTGCTCAGTATCCAGCCTGCTCAGTGCATCCACATGAGAGATAATAAACTTACTGACTATTTATACACAGACACTAATTGCAATTAAAACACAGATGTGATACATTAACCTTAAATTGCCAGTTTAACCTGTGTGTCACCTTGTGTGTCGGTACCAAGGCCAAACAAATACGTGGTAATAAATGGCTTCATATGATTACTATCCTGAAACAAAAGAAATTTTTTTGACATGATCAGTCATGTTTTCAATATCCATGCCAAAAAGTTACGATTTCTGCCAGGGTGTGCAAACTTTTGAGCACAACTGCACTATTCATCTGATGTGTTCCTTGTGCTGCTGGCTCCAGGTTTTCTTGAATTATTCCTCCTACAATCCCCTCTAACCCCTCTTCTGTAATCCTGTGGAGCAGCAGGGGTTAACAGAACTGATAAAACTGTGACAGTTACTCATCAAAATGCCCAACTATGCCTGCCCTTTCCGCTCAGCTTCTCCATTTATAGAAGCCATACTTCAGCATCTATGAAAAACAGCAATCTATGGATGAAGGATGGGTAGATGATAGAAAGCTTATTAAAAAGGGGTATAAAAAAAACTAAATAAAAAATTTAAAAAAAGAAGGAGCGGAGTTTATTTTTGTGGGTTCTCCCAAGTATTCCAGATTGATCTGAATTTGTAAGTAATAGCAGTTGATTTTGCCCCACCCAGTTATTCCACCTTCACAGTTCTGGAGCTAGGCCCTTTCAAGTTCTACGCCTCCACATTAGCATCCAAACATGTGAACAAGCAACTTGTGTCAGCTATGGGATCCTATAACAATGTATCCAGGCTAATTCTCACACACCCTTTATGGTAACAAGCTTCTAACTAATTCCAATAAAGCAATGGGAGTCCTGGCTTAGACTTGAAATGCCAAAAAACTAATTTACAACCAGCAATAGATAGATGTGTCATATTATCCCTAGGGTCTTGCAAAACCAGACACAACCAGACACAAGCTTCTACATGTTAACCCACCCATAAATCATGATGCAAGCCACTCACAATACAATATGGCAGCACCTTTATAGAGACGTTAAAGAAAGCTCACATAATCCCGACTAATTGACAAAGAAATGGTATATCAAGAAGACTTGTAGAGCGCTATAGTGCGTAATGCGACAAAGTACGTTAAGAATATATATATATATAATTCAGGTTTGCCAAGACTTACAAAAGCGGGATGTATGCAGCACCATGTGTGAGAAACGCTCTCTGTAATTATAACATTCGCAACGACATTACATGAAACGAAGAGCTTCTTGACATGGCGTGGAATAATACATTGTCTAAATATTATGATGGAAAGCAGTAGAAGCAGAAAAAAACGAAACCCAAATCGAAGAAAGATTTGTAGTGTTCTTTAAAGTAGCCCCTGTGTGAATGTACACACAACTTATTACAAAGAGAGTTCGTATATTTACAGAGCGTTTAAAGGAAGGAGGAGTTTGCTACACACTTCAAACATTGCTCATGCTTAATAAAAGCACTCGCTATGTAATTGTCAGGAACAGTTACATATAAGGGTGTAACTATATGAACAGTAAATACATAAATTGTGAGGTTACCTAATAGTGGTAAAAATGTTTAAAACATTATTTCTAACAAACAGTACATTGGTGGTGTTAATGGCTCAATGTGTAAAATATTTAAATTTTTAAACAGAATTGAACATTTTTATATTTTTCTGTACAATCTAAATAAAAAAAAAAAAAAAAAGAAGGTTTATCTTTTTTTTTAGTTCTATACATATTCTACATTTTCATAATATGTGCATGCATATGTGGGAACAAATCTGATGTTTTAAGTGTGCCCTTATCACCATAAGTGCTGATACTTTATAATTGCCTATATTTTATTTTGTTTTTATGTATATAGATATAACTGTCCGATTGAAATAAAAAATTATAAACAAAAAAAAACTACATACAAGTACTGGTTGGGCTGCGGTTTAGCTGGGGCCATTTGTGTTTTAGATATATTGTTTGCATGCAGTTTAAGTGGAATACTATTTCATTGAATGTACGTCAATTGCCTATATTTTATTGTTTTTCCATTTTTTATGTATGGACATACCTGTCTGATTTAAATACATTATAAGTTCTAACACTTTATAATTACAGCAAACTTGTGTTTTTCCCTTTTGGAATAAAGGTTTTACATAAATATATAAAAAATGATCATAAACATCCCTGCTAGTGTTAAATGTTTTGTCTCATCTCTGCATTTGATACATTCTGCTGGAGAGCTTGTTCTTTTGAAAAAACGATTTACAGGCCAGATAAATAAATACAAATAATATAAAAAAACTAATGAGGCCATCACATCTAAGAAATGGTAAGCTGCAATATATGTTTGCTTCTGGGTTTTATACTGATTTAAAAAGGTGCACATGTAAAATGTAAAGTAAAAAGCTGTATGACACCTGTACCATGTGTTTATTTTATCCTTACAGCCGGGCCATGTCACTTAGCAAGCGAGCTGACAATATTTAGATAATCACTTTCACATTGATGTAGTAGGCAAATAATGGGACGGGTCATGTAGGGAGCAACAGTACTTAAGTACAACATCACTGACACTCTTATGTATTAACAATGATATTTAATATACACAATCTCTAGCTTAGCTGAGTGACAAAGACCTGCTTCGTCAAACACATACACACAGTGTGTGTATATATATATATATACACACACACACACACACACACACACTTTTTAATAAGTGTTAAGCATGCCTTAGCAAAATTATGGTAATGTAGCTGTAACAAAAATTCCAGAGACTACTTAGCTATGTTGCACTTATATAGACTAATCTGCCGTTAATTGCTGTTATAACTTTGACACAGTAAAGTAGCTTATTCTGATCATAATAGCGTTCATTGTACAGTGGTGACCTGGAATTAATAGCTGCTTACATTTGGAATTTAAATGCAGTCTAATTTGATATCGATTCTCTAAATTCTCAGTAACAGTGTTTTTTTATATGTTAATGCAAAATAGTGCAGGTTTAACATCAATAAAGTAGAACTAAAGGCAATTTATTTTGGATAGAGTAAGGAAGGGTTATAAATCTTGCCAAGAGTTTATAGCGGTCTGTGTCCCCATTAGGGAGATTCACCTTTCTCCATTTGTCTTGTTTGCCCTTTTCATGGAGTGTGGAATAAAATCCTACAATTTTGGATGGTCATCAGAACACGAAAAGAGAGGGCTTCCAGTAGGGACAATAATTCTAATGACAACTAGGGCTTCCCTCACTTCCACTTTTGGCTATGGGACAGGAAGTGAAGGGAAATCTCTCCAATGGAAAAAAAAAAAAAATTAACAGAGGTTATAACTCTCCCTTTATCCAAAACAAACAAAAAAATGTTTTCCTTTAGCTGTACATACATTGTTTTATTATTTTTTTAAATTGACAACTTTTATTGAATTTTAATTTTCCAGACAAATAAAACAAAGATAACAAACACTGGACATCTTATGTAAATGCAATAAGGGACCAGTATGAAGGATAAACATCAAAACTACATGAGCATTAGGGTAGCTCCAGCAAGACAGCGTCAAGTAGTAACTTTGGTGTAAAACTGTACTTTCATAATCTACACATAACATATCAGCAATAACTGATAAGAAAATTTTTGTTTAACTTTTAAATATTGACTTGCAACATTTTAAAATTAAATTAAAAAACAAGCAGCAAATCAAGTAGAAATAAAATCATTAGTGCTTTACCATTAAGAAAACTCATACTCATTGAAAAATCAACACTGAATAACAATAATAATAATAATAATAGTAATAATAATAACAACAATAACACAGTCTGTTATGTACTAATAATGTAAAATTTTGTCTTCGGGCACTCAACCATTTGTGAAAACTCTGTGTATTCACTCCCATACTTGTATTATTCTTGTCCTTCACTACATAAATGGCAAATCCCATTAAAATGGTAAAGTCCCCACAGCAACCATGCAAATATTTGCTGTCAGTTTTTAACGTCCACAGTAAAATGGCAGGATTTGATTGGTCGTTATGGATCCCTAGAGGTCTACATAAAATCAGAAAGTCAGTTTGAAGTAGAACCTGTGCAGCAAACCTTCAGAAAATCCTAGAAAGTGCTGGAATGAAGTGTTTATTTACCTGCTGAGAAGGTCAGTTGGATTTGCTCCTCAATGATTTCCAGTGCAATGAAATCGTGCTTTTCATTAAACCTGCCATTGTAAAGTATCAGTGCATTCCGCTCCCTCGTAGCAAACCTGCAACACAAAGGCCAGAACATTCTTTACATCTAATGACACAGTAAAGGGTCAAAAGTCAGACAGTCCAAAACAAAAAGAAAACTATACAAAAGTGTTAGTTTCACAAACTTGAAGCTTTTATTACCACAGAAGAAGTATAATGTATCCAGCCACACATAACGGCAGTGATCAGATGGAAAGCTAGGAAGAGTCACAGAAATTCATACTTTGTTTCACATGACTTACAAATCCCACAGCCATTCATAAAGTGAAAAATAAATCAATGGTGTGAACCTCTGCGCTTGTGAATGGGATAAAGTGATATAAAAAAAAAATGTATATACATGCAAGCTATAAACCAATCTGTAACATGTAGGTATTGGGTGCATTGGTTGCTGCAGCCCCTATTGTGTTCCCACAATGTAAGTGATAATAAAATGTGATGTGGGGTTGCGCAGCCTCACAGTAATAAGGTCAAAACAAGTTTACAGTGTTAAAGTGAATAAAAAAACTTTAACGATACGGTAGTACAAAAATCATTAAATTCCACATATGAAAAATACAATGAATTGTGCAAAAACTAATAATAAATTCAGTGAGTTTGTGAAAATCAGCTGAACAAAATCCAATCTCCAAATGTGATAAATGCCAACCACCTTCTATTTGGGAAGTATCCACGTGTATTCTTAGATAATCAAACTCTCTAGGATCTTCTCTGCTGTGAAATAAGGACTGCAAGATTTGGGATAGGTTGCTGAACGGATGCATTGGAGGTTTAAGGGGACCACAGGCATCTTAAAAAGGGACCAGGACCATATCACCCTGGGTATTTATCTGCTGGAAATGGAGATTACTGGAGTGCCATGGAAGCTCAGTAAAGTGTTACTAAACCCACAACAGTAAAATCTGTCTGTATCTGCAGAATAGCATGTTTGTTATAATCACTGTGCAACTTATCTGTTAAGCCTCTGCATTGTGTAAAAAAGCTCTTTGATCCTATATGCACAGATCCTCCCCCTCTTGCAGGGTCTCTCTGGGTAAGGCCAGATAACACACAGTCAGAGTGGTCCCCCTGCACATGCTCAGTTTGATTTCTATTGCTGGAGAGAACATTTACTTGTTGAGCTGAGATTTTCAGGTCACATGATATTGACATCATACATGTGGGTGTGTATACAGAGCCTAAATGACAGCCCAGTCCCTCCCTCTTCCTCCTCCATGCCCAGTAACTAAAAAAGAACACAGTGGGTGGGATGTCACATCTTGATTGATGGATGATCCGCCTCCCATAACAGGCTGTAGTGGAAATCTCCTCCTACCTGAACACTCAGCACTTGGGCAAACCCTGCAGTTTATCACATGACCGTGGTATACAGATCAGCCAAAAGGCTATATAGTGGCAGTATTTTAATGTAAAAAGATGATCTATAAGCTGTGGGCACTGCGGGGGGATAAATTATTTTCATATTACTGGGTTTAGTAACACTTTAAACACATTAGTTCTAAATGAGGTGAGAGTTCTGTGAGCACGGAATGTTTGCACAGAGGTGGTAGTGCACTGTTTTGATTATCTAAGAACACATGTGGATACTGGGTGGTTGGCATTTATCACGTTTGAAGACTGGATTTTGTTCAACTGATTTTCATGAACTCACTGAATTTATTATTAGTATTTGCACAATTCATTGCATTTTTCATGTGTGGAATTTATGGAATGATTTTTTCACTACTGTATTGTTTTATTAAGTTTTATTCACTTTAACACTTAACATGTTTTGACCTTATCACTGTGAGGCTGTGCAACCCCACATTTTACATTCATAAAGTGAACTCGTCATCCTTTTAAAACTTGGTATGGTGACTGGTGAAACACAGCAAGCCAGTTGTTATATCATGTGTTGAGGCAAATTGTCATTTTTTTTTAAAATTGGGCTCAGTGCAAGAAAAGAAAATATGCTCTGCATGCTACCTTTTTGAAAATCATGCAGGTCCTTAGTATCTGTGTTTTGTGGTGTGCTATAGCGCAGGTGTGTTACAAAGACCATGCACTGGTGTGCAACTGACAAAAAATGGCAATGCACTACAACTAATATATACAGTGCATTGGGATGTGAACTAGCCCTATAATTCTCACCTAAAAGGAGAAATCAAAAGATGTCTCTTTATAAGCCAAACTACATCATGTACTTCTATAAGAGCCCTTGCACACTGGGGCGGGGGCGGCGTCGGCGGTAAAACGCCGCTATTATTAGCGGCGTTTTACCGTCGGTATTCGGCCGCTAGCGGGGCGGTTTTACCCCCCGCTAGCGGCTGAGAAAGGGTTAAATACCACCGCAAAGCGCCTCTGCAGAGGCGCTTTGCCGGCGGTATAGCCGTGCCGTCCCATTGATTTCAATGGGCAGGAGCGGTAAAGGAGCAGTATACACTCCGCTCCTTCACCACTCCGAAGATGCTGCTCGCAGGACTTTTTTTACCGTCCTGCCAGCGCACCGCTCCAGTGTGAAAGCCCTCGGGGCTTTCACACTGGATACACAGCAGCGACACTTTCAGGTCGGTTTGCAGGCGCCATTATTAGCGCAATAGCGCCTGCAAACCGCCCCAGTGTGCAAGGGCTCTAAAACAAGTGTCACTAGGACTAGGTGCCTGACTTTGGTACTTAGCACTACCAACTAGTAGCAGTGGCACTATTAGCCAGAGAGGGTTTTTGGAACTAGCAGCAGCCATTGTGTAGGGTCTGCTCCCATGCAGGACTTTTACTTGGCGGAGAGATTCTCTGAGAAGGCTCAGATTTCCAGGCCTGAAGTCTTGCTCAGAAATCCCACAGGATTTGATATTACTTATTTTACTTGCACTCCAGGGACTACAAATGTGATTATTTTGACTAAAACTGTTAGATTCTCATCTTTTTCCATGGCAGGTGTAGAAAAAAAAAATCTTTACATTGCTAGTTCTAGGATTCTAAAAGAGCCGGGGACTGCAAAGCACTATTTGTGTACATTGTTTTAACCACTTCAGCTCCGGAAGGATTTACCCCCTTCCTGACCAGAGCACTTTTTGCAATACAGCACTGCGTCATTTTAACTGACAATTGCGCAGTCGTGAGATGTTGTACCCAAACAAAATTGACGTCCTTTTTTTTTGCCACAAATAGAGCTTTCTTTTGGTGGTATTTGATCACCTCTGCGTTTTTTTGTGTGCTATAAGCAAAAAAAGACCGACAATTTAGGGAAAAAAGGCAATATTTTTTACTATAATAAATATCCCATAAAAATATATAAAAAAACAAAATTCCTTCCTCAGTTTAGGCCGATATGTATTCTTCTACATATTTTTGTTAAAAAAAGAAAAGAAAAAAATCCTAATAAGCGTATATTGATTGGTATGTGCAAAAGTTATAGCGTCTACAAAATAGGGGATAGATTTATTGCATTTTTATTATAATTTTTTTTTTTTTTTTTTTATTAGTGATGGCAGCGATCTGCGATTTTTATCGTGACTGCGATCAAGGGTTTAAATGTGCTCCCTGGGTGGTGTTTCTAACTGTGGGGTGAATGCACTGACAGGGAGTAGAAAAAAAAATTGCTGTTCCTGATCACTAGGAACAGCAGATCTCTCTCTACTTCCCTGACAGAACGGGGATCTGTCTGTTTACATTGACAGATCCCGTTCTGTCAGGGAAGTTGAGAGAGATATACATTGACAGATCTCTGTTCTGGCTCTCTGAGGAGCGATCATGGGTGGCCAGCTGACATCGCAGCCGGCCACCCATGATCTCCAGTGTCGCGCCGCGGGCATGCACGTGCCCCTATAGCCCTTACAGCGGCCGTCATACAGCTTTGGCAATTCACGCAGAGGAGCCAACCTGCTGGTCGGCAAGTAGTTAAAGCGGATCTTTAGTCATTTTTTCATCTTTCCATCTAATAAATCTGCTGCCCTTGTTGTTTTAACTTTGGATAGTAAAACATTTTTTTTTTCTGCCAGTAAATACTTTATACCACCCACTTCCTGTTTATTGTCTGGTCATTAGCCTAGGCTTATGAGATCATGCATGGCTCTCTCTCTCACTTTCATGAGAGTTTACGAGGAGAGGGGGGGGTGAGTCATAAGAGGGCCAATGAGAGCTGCAGAGCTGAAGGTGTGCCTCTGTGTCTATGCAGATACAGGAAGTGAACAGGCAGCAGCTTCAGCTGCCCACAGTTAAAATTAGGGATGTCCCAATGCCACTTTTTTAACACCGAGTACAAGTACCGATACGTTTTTTCAAGTACTCGCTGATACCAATTACCAATACTTTTTTTTAATGTCATATGACAGTGGCACTAATGACGCATGGACTGTGTCAGTAGTTTTTATTTTATATTTTACAATTTTTATTTTTTTAATTTTTTTTTACAATGCTTTCTTTTTGGGGGGAGGGGGGAGTGGACGGTGTCTGTGTTTATTTTATTTTTTATTATTTTTACAATGTAACCTTTTCAATATATTTTTTTTTATTAGCCCTGTTGGGGGTGGCTTTGGTGAGATATTAGGGGTCTTAACAGATCCCTGACATCTCCCTTTTGAGACAGGAAAAGAGACTGGAGGATAGAGATTCCCCAGTCTCTGCAGCCTCAGCTGCACTGAAGATGAATGGACAAGAGACAGCGGCTCCTCTCCATTCATAAACTGAAGCATTGTAAACACAGTTTACGATGCTCAGTGACAGTTATGAATGAACAGTCAGTGATCACTAACACTGTGCATTTGGAAAAGGAAGGAGGTGGTATATGATATAGTTACCGGCTCCATCCTCCACTCTCCGGAGGAGCACGGAGGGTGACTGGAGGAGGATATGGAGGACAGTCAGGGGTGATCGGTGTGGTGCTGGGGAGGTGTTACAATCAGCGATCTCCCTGTATAGATTTAAATAAAGCAGCTGAAAGCCGTGGGAGGGAGAGGAGGAGAAGCGGCTGTCAGCTGCTTTATTGAAATGCATACAGGGAGATAGATGATTGTAACCCCAGCGCCACACCGATCACCCCTGACTGTTCAGATATCGGATTAAGCATTGGAGCATTTGCCCGAGTAAAAGTACTCTGCAAATGCTCGGTATCGGTGCAACCCTAGTTAAAATGGCTCCAGACAGACTTTGTGGAGGGAGATTTCTGCAGCATATTTGGCAAGTACAGAGTCACAGTATATATAAAATAATATGCAAAGTAGTTAGAGGGTAGCTTCAGAATGACAAAGATGTTTTTATTAAAAATTATGTGAGCAGACTGCAGCGCCTCGTTAACCAGTTTTACAATAATGACATAAGTAACATCAGTCAACATCTGCAGCATCATAAAACTCCCTAGTAGTGTTTTAATATCCCTCAGCCATCATTATTATAACCCCTCCCTATGAGCGCCAAAAGAAAAACTATGTACATCCTCTTTACTGTACCATAATATGCATGTCAATGGCCTACAAACATTCCACAGAACCAAAGTCTACCGTGAATAATGAATACTACTACCGAGAAGGAAATACTGTTCACACACTGCAATGGACCACAGCCATAACATTGCAAACATTTCACAAATGTATGAAAAGGGTAGAAAATCATTTCATTCAGATGTGTGGGACGTTTTTACTGACAATACTGAGATCCCATTTTTAGGGTGCTGAGTGGGTCTTTGGGTCTATTAAGAATATTAAGGATATTAAGAATCATGATATTTTGTCATGTTTGTGTACAATAACGCCTAATTCACACAATATGCTGTCACTGCAGAGACACACAGGAAACAATCATTACCTGTGTGTCCCATTAGCATTGCAACACAGCCTAGGGCTGCATCGCAGCATGCTGCAATAAAATGCAGGCATGCTGCATTTTATCGCAGCACATCATTCCGCAAATGAAGTGTACATTTTGTACACTTCAAATAAAGTCAGTACAACACCATATGATTTGTGCACACTGCCCCCAACTGGAAGCTGGCAATGAAGAGTTGCTGGAGTAATTAATCTCACTGCACAGATGATGAGGCACCATTTCTTCCACTGACACCAATGATGGGGCACTATTTCTTCCACTGACACCAATGATGGGGCACTATTTCTTCCACTGACACCAACGATGGGGTACTATTCCCCCCCCCCCCCCCCCCTAATACCAAAGATGCATTGTTTACTCCCACTGATGCCAGGATCATTTCTACTCCCACTGGCCACAGTTAAGCCCCCCTAAAGTCTGAAGGGCAGCATGCTGGCCCTTTGGTTAGAAAGTTTGGAGACCGCTGATTTAGAGGCTTAAAAAAAAAAAAAAAAAAGTTAAATGTCCTTAAAAGTGCCATTTTTATTCCCTGTGTGCATGAGGCCTTTGTCTTACCTCAAACTGTAACTAAACAAGCTAAAATTGTCTTTATGCTTGCTAGTAAAGAAATGCCTAAGTATACGGATGGGCTCTGTTCTGTATACTGTAGACACCCCTTAACTACAAATAAAAACAAAACAAAAAAAACAAAAAAAACTTTAGCCTAGGTTTACATGAGTGCTGCTGCATAATCATGCGTTTGGAAGTGTGTTTTTACATATGTTTTTGAAGCATTTTTTTATGCTTCATGCATATTTTTTTAGTAGCAAGAGCTGACCGGCTGCTAAACACTAAACTGTTAAGAATGCATCAAAAAAGCATGCATATGTGTTTTTGTGGAATTTTCACGCACTTCCATTGAAGTCTACGTAGCCAGAAAGCACTATGCTGCACCAAAAGACGCACCTGCACCTTTTCAAAAATCGCACTGCACAATGTTTCCTTGCTGTCAATGGGCACCATAGAAAATCAAGCAATTTCCATCTTTGTGACTTGCAGTGCGACAGCAAACGGGAGAAATTGTGCTGGTGTGAATAGGGCCTTATACAGAAACAAGCAATGCAGCTTTTTTAACTACATTTTCTATAATATTGCACTCCTACTATACTGCATACAGTACACACTTTCCAGTCACCTCAACTGGCAGTATTGCTGGTCTTGGAAAAGATTCCAAAAGTGACCTCTAATAGATTTGAAACATTTAAAGTGAATTTCCAGCCTAACACTATGCTTAAAAATATTCCTTCCCCCCTCCTGCTATCTATCCTGCCAACCCTGCGTAAAAAAACATGTGTATACTTACCTATTTCTAGTCCACTTTGGTCACATGATCCTGTGTCAGTGAATGGCGACTGCAGGGGAGAAGAGGGTGAGCGCAGTAATAGCTGGGAATTTTGGGAGGCGCAACATCACTTAGAGGCTCCCATGTCCCGGCCAATGTTTCCGCTCCCTCCTCTCCCCCCGGCAACCACCGATCACTAACAGTGCGGCACGATCTGTGGGATCAAGTGACCAGACCGGTCTAGACTATATAATAGGTAGGTTTACACATTTTATTTATTTTTTTTTTTTACACAGGTTAGGCAGGATAGGTAGCAAGAAGGGGGAGGCTGGAATTTCACTTTAAGAGCAGATACCACCAGATACATGCATCTGGTTACCAGAAATCACTCCTCTATATAGCCTTTGAAAAAAAAATTCACTTTGTTATTGGGCCCAATTTCCTGACTTTAGGAGTAAGCTCCACCAACCACCATTCCTCTAACTGATAAAAGGCATTGTTTAACAATTTTGCCAGGATTGCTGTAAAGCTGGATTCACACTTTGGCAATATTGCAATGCATGGTAAAATGCGTATTCTATCAGATATTACCATAAAATACATGAAAAGCCCCCTAATGCACATACCCAGCACATCACAACAAGGCACATAGATATGATCAATCTGCACTCTGCAGTGTGCTGGAGAAAAAAAAAAATGCAGGTGCAATTAAAAGCCTGTTGTGGTACACTGTCAGCCTATTCAAAATAAAAGGGCCACCGCGTGTGTGCAGTCATGCAATGCAAAGCTCTGAATCCAGACTAAGTTTAGGAAACAATGAAAAATTGGCCTACATATAACTAAATTAAAGTCAGTGTGGTCATCCAATAATTATACTTACATGAGAGAGACAGTGAAATGGAAACGCTGTCTTAATCCTTTGAATGTAACGAAGGACTGTGGAGGAAAGCTTCTAGTGGTCATTTCACAATATGGCTTCTCAAACTCTCCCGGGGGACACTTGCACTTAAAACCACCAATAAGGAGGTTAATACAGGTGCCACCATTTTTGCAGATCCCTGGTACACACCGTCCAGAACGTGAACTCACATCACAGTGTTCCCCTATGAAAAAAGAACATAAAATAATGAAATATACTATTCCACAAACCTGTATCTTTACAAAGAATATATATATATATTTATTCTCTCTGGCCTATGCACTGGTGCTAATGGCTTATGATGGAGGTGTCAATATTCTTGGATACATAGGGACTAGGATAGAGGATCACAACATCAGTATACTGTATATAAAACACACATGGTGACCTCTCTTCTTGGAAGAATAAGCATCCACCACCACCATCAGTTTTACAGATTTTCCTTTGAAATAGCCAACTCTGGCATCAAATAAAGTTTACCTCTTACAAATATAAATATTAAGAGAACAGGAGGGAAGACCTGTACTTGTCTGCTTTACTTCCATGATATATGTGCAGACATGTCATCTACACGGGAGAAAAGCTTCATGGTAGGAGATCTATATTGTGTCTACATTAAGAGCAGCTGTTAGGAATATTCTATGATAAAAAGAAATGCTGGGCTAATGCAAGAGCCCTCCTAGTGTTTCACAAATTAGTGATCCCGAGCTGGAGACAAATTTGTCAAACACAATTAGACACGGGTTTTCAGTTTCCAATACAGTAGATACTCAATCCACCAACCTCTCAATGCTTGACACTGCTAGAGCCAACAATCACTCACTATATCTTTATATTGATTTCTAAATATGTACTTCCTGAAAAGGGAGCTCGAAATTTTCACATTATTGTCTGCGTTAGAACACAGTTAAGTCAGTTAAGTACTGTGTGTATATATTATATATATATATATATATATATATATATATATATATATATATATACATATACACACATATATAACACACACACACAGTATATTGCCAAAAGTATTGAGACGGCTGCCTTTACACACAAACTTTAATGGCATCCCAGTCTTAGTCCGTAGGATTCAATATTGAGTTGGCCCACCCTTTGCAGCTATAACAGCTTCAACTCTTCTGGGAAGGCTGTCCACAAGGTTTAGGAGTGTGTCTATAGGAATGTTTGACCATTCTTCCAGATTTGTGAGGTCAGGCACTGATGTTAGACGAGAAGGCCTGGCTCGCAGTCTCCACTCTAATTCATCCCAAAGGTGTTCTATCAGGTTGAGGTCAGGACTCTGTGCTGGCCAGTCAAGTTCTTCCACCCAGGGCCGGTGAAAGGATTTTTTTGTACTCAGGCAAAGGTGTGTCTTAGCACCCCCACCGCACAAGCAGCCTCAATGTCCCCGACCACTGCAAACTGTCCTCACTTGACAGGTTTTGTTTTTATTACAACCTTTAGAATCACTTGGTGTACACACAAAAGAGAACACACCTGTCCCCCACTGTACCACCCTGAACACCTTCCACCCCCCCCCCCCACACACACACATCTGTTCCCCACTTGACCCCCTGTTCCCCACTGCACCTCCTCTATACCTGTTCCCCACTGTACCCCCCCTCCCCCACCTATCTGTTTTTCACTGAACCACCTTGAATGTCTGACCCCCCCCCCTCCTGCAAACTTGTTCCCCACTGTACCTCCTACATTCCTGTTCCCTACTTTATCTCCCTGTACCCCTTTCATACCTGTTCCCCACTGTACCCTCCAGCTCTTCACTAAACCACCCTGAATGCCTATCCCCCCCTGTTCCCCACTGTACCCCCCATGCCTCCTACATACCTGTTCCCCACCGTGCCCCCCTGCTCCCAATTCCCCAAGAGTACCACCCTTAATGCCTGTTCCCCACATTTACACCCCCCCCCCACCCATTCCTCACTGTACCACTTTTAATGCCTGTCCTCCTACATACAGCACCCCTGTTCTTCACTGTAACCCCCTCCCCCTCCAAACCAAAACACACACAAAACACACCTTATCCCATCTGTACCTCCTACATACTTGTGTTCTCCACTGTGGCCCCCCCCCCCTTCCCCCCGCTCTACTGCTGTAGAACTATGTCCTCCTGCTACAGATTCCGATCATCAGGGTGGAAGTGGATAGAGGCAATGTCAGGGCAAGCAAGAACTTGCAGGTCTTCCGACGCACCCGCCCCATGGCCGTGGTACCCTCATGCCATACAGATAGCTTCTGGCTTCTCTTTATCCCAGCTCACTCCTCTCCAGCTAGCACTGCAGGCTGGGGATGGAGTTGACGGTGTCCCAGTGGGAGAGCGCTCTGTTCCTGCAGGGAGCCCCAGCACAGCCGGCGCTCAAACAATGCAGGACCCAGACAGAGCAGGAGGGAGGAGAGAGGGCAAAACACTTTGGGGAGAGGAAGGGGCAACAGCGGAAGGTAAATGGAGCCAGGGATGAAGGGCACGAATGGTGTACAATGCGCCGGGGTCTGTCTACACGTGATGTCCAGTGCACACCTGTGTATTTAACCCCCCTTAGCCTTGCGCCCTAAGGTGGCTGCCTGTGCTGCTTGTAGTGCCGCCCTGCCTCCACCCCAAACTCACTCATCCATGTCTTTATGGACCTTGCTTTGTGCACTGGTGCAGAAACAGAAAGGGGCCATCCCCAAACTGTTCCTACAAAGTTGGGAGCATGAAATTGTCCAAAATATCTTGGTATGCTGATGTATTAAGAGTCATCTTCACTGGAACTAAAGGGCCAAGCCCAACTCCTGAAAAACAACCCCACAATATTAGCCTCCCCTCCACCAAATGATTTGGACCAGTGCATAAGGCAAGGTCCATAAAGACATGGATGAGCGAGTTTGGGGTGGACGATCTTGACTGCCCTGCACCTCAATGCAATAGAACACTTTTGGGATGAATTAAAGCTGCGTTATTAGTTATGAGTAAAGGTTGCGAGCACTGAACTTATTCTCTCTGGAGAAGAGACGCTTGAGAGGGGATATGATTTCAATTTATAAACATTGTACTGGTGAACCCACAATAGGGATAAAACTTTTTCGCAGAAGGGAGTTTAACAAGACTCATGGCCACTCATTACAATTAGAAGAAAAGAGGTTTAACCTTAAACTACGTAGAGGGTTCTTTACTGTAAGAGCAGCAAAGATGTGGAATTCCCTTCCACAGGCGGTGGTCTCAGCGGGGAGCATTGATAGTTTCAAAAAACTATTAGATAAGCACCTGAATGACCACAACATACAGGGATATATAATGTAATACTGACATATAATCACACACACAGGTTGGACTTGTGTCTTTTTTCAACCTCACCTACTATGCAACTATGTGCCAGACCTTCTGCAATTTGAGCCATGCAAAATTTATGACTCAAATCACACAGACATTGCATGTGATGTGCACAAGAATGTGGTGCGATTCCTGTGCGAATCACATGCAGTGTTTTGCATTCACACTTTTCTCCTGTGTTTTTACCTTGTAAGAAAAAAAATTAAAAAATAAAAAAAACGAAAGAAAAAAATGTTTTCCCTTTATACCGTTGGACTCCTCACACCACTGCATTACAGGTTCAGTGCGTTTTGAAAAGTCCTGCACTCTGCATCTTTGATGCAGTTTTGAAAACTGCACCAAAAACACAGCTTCCCATTTAAATTAATAGAAATCGCTGTAAACGTGCAGGCAACCCAAAAATGCACCTGAAATGCACAGGAAACACATCAAACACAGCAAGATCACGCTAAAAACGCATATGTGTTTTTACTCCAATTTTGCTACAGAGTAGCGTGAAAGGGACCTTAGACCCTTTTCACATGAGTGTCTCTGCTAAGTAGAATCCACTTGCTCAGCGGGGGATCTCTCTGCTGAGGAGACGGATTACAGGGCCGTGTTCACTCTGCTATACAGAGCAAACACAGACACAGTCTCACTCTCCTCTATGGGGCAATCCGATTAAAAAGGACTGCCTGCCCGTTTCCATCCGATCCACTGGACAGAAGGGAACTAGGACCGCCATCCATCTGTGTTTGGTGGATAGGATCTGATCGGAAGGCGGTGGGTGACGGCAGAGGTGTCCGCTGGCATTCACCGCTCCATAGAAGACACTGGAGGGTCTAATCAGGTCCACCTGAAAAAAAAAAAAAAAACTGACAGGCAGACCTGATCGGAGAGTCCGTGTGAAAGGGGCCCAAGTGCTTTATCATTTCATGCCCTGTTACTACTACAAGATGTTCCTGAGAATATAAAAAGTGATTTCAAAATAAGCAAAAAAAAGTTTTGTATACAACTGTACAGGTTACCACCATGTACAGTAGATGTTTCTATAGGTTATAAAAATGTTTAAATGCACTAACAGAGATTAGATTGTGTGTGTGTATAATATATATATATATATATATATATATATATATATATATATATATATATACACACATATACATATACATACACACACACACACATTATAACGTCTGTGAATATGAATATAGTACTTTGCCATCATTTGTTGGTGCCCTCTAATGAGAAGGTATTTGCAATTACCTGTGTTTAGCGTCTTCCTATGTCAGACATTAGCCCATTCAATGACTATAATGGAAGCTCAGTGGGGAAAGGAGCAATGCCAGACAGTTGGGGCTCCTTTCATGGTAGAATACAAGTCATTAGAGCACATGGCTCACAAAAGCAGTTCAGCTAGAAAATGACTTATGTATTTGATGAGCAGTGACTAATTTCTTTACTAGAAGATGTCCCTGGGCAAATTCAAAGGAATAAAGAAGGATGATTGGTCAAGATGTCATCTTTACAAAGCGAAGGAAGGAAAACAAAAGCGCTCACTATAGTAACACTTTATCGGTCTCAGAGCAGAGCGCTCAGGTATCTCCCATTCCTCATACCTCCTGCCTCGAGCAGTTTAAATTTAGCACACTGATGAATTGTGGGAAGTAGCCGTCACTGACACCTTTGTGTTGTGATGTTGCTGGGACAGAGTACAAATAAGGATTTATGTCTGCCATATAAAAGCCTTGTCACTGGGTAACTCCGCAATCTCTGGCAGAGGAACATTGTCCCTTAAGTCACAAAAAAAAAAAAAGTGATCCAACAGGTGAGAAGTACACCACAAGTAAATATCCTCAGGTAATGTCTCTGCTGTAAGCAGACACACAGTTTAAATTACTACATATCAAACCACAAATTGCTGACATCCAAAGAGTGCCAGTGTAATTTTAAATCGGATATACCACACATAATTATCTTTGCACCATATAAAAGTTTAGTAAATAAAACAATAAAAAAAATGTAAACTTAGTATACAGTATAGTATATTATTATGTCAACTTTTTCCTGTTTACTGCTCACGGCCTAAACGTCAGCATAGCTCCTGCCGAGTATTTCTTACATCAGAAGGTCACTTGCATTGAGAGAGCTGTTGTGTCTCAGAAGGTCTCCTACTTCATTATATGTGACTCAGCAGCTTTTCTCTTTGAACTTGCATGTACTATGCATGTTATTAATTATGGGTTGCCACGGCAGTATACAGTCAACAGCTCCTACATGGAAGCTGTTTAATCTCATGAGTCTAGGAGAAGATGACTAGATGCCAACATAGAATCGTCAGGAAAAGAAGGCTGTGGGGACACTCATAAGGACAGATGGAGATGGCACGTTGGTGGCCCATAGCAATCTTCAAAACGATTGCTATGTAGGTGAATAACTTAGGAAGCCATTTACACTAAGGACATACTGTCCTTTTCAGTGACAGCTCTTTTTCTTAAAAAGTACCTGAACTCCATGTAAACATTCTCATATCAAAAGGTCCTGCCAATCAGTAGACACCACCTGCTTAGTCTTACTTTAGCTGAAAACCATCTACACTCATCTTGGATTTGTTATTGAGACTCGATTTTCCCTCACTTCATACCATATCTTCCATTTCACTTTCCGATGACAACACCTCATTGGCCAGTGAACGCACGCTCAATAAACGGGTATTGTAGTTAGTGGAGATTGGCCATGAGGTCAGGGACAGTCCGGGTCCCATTACAAAGTAAAACTAAATCACAGAGGGCCAAAGAAGCTTTTCTGGCTAATAAAGGTAACAGAAAGCATGTTGTGGCATTTGCTCTAAGCAAGGAATTTTAAGTTTAATGCCCTGTACACACGACCGGTTTTGCCGTCGGAATAAACGCAGAAGGTTTCTCCGACGGAATTCCGCTCAAGCTGTCTTGCATACACACGGTCACACCACAGTCCGACCGTCCAGAACGAGGTGACGTACAACACATACGACGGGACAAGAAAAAGGAAGTTCAATAGCCAGTAGCCAATAGCTTCTGTCTCGTACTTGCTTCAGAGCATGCGTCATTTTTGGTACATCGGAACAGCATACAGACGAGCGTGTTTCCCGATATTAATTAGTTCCATCGGAAAAATTTAGAACATTTTCTCTATCCAAGTCCGTCTGAATTTTCGATGGAAAAAGTCAGATGGGGCATACACACAATCAGAATATACGATGAAAAGCTCCCATCGGACTTTGTTGGAAATTCTGCTCGTGTGTACGCTACTTAACGGTTTAAAATAGGGTACATGTTCACTTTAAAAGAGACGTATGGGTTTTTTTTTTAGTACCCTTATTTACCTGGGTGGAGGCAGCATCTGTCCCCCCCGGGCCTTTACAACTGAGAACCGAGCGATCGAACACCGCAGATCACTCAGTTCTCACTGCTCCGTGAGAAGAGACTGGTGAATGTCAGTTAGAGGCTCTCTGCCCCCCCCCCCCCATGTGCTCACTGGAGCGCTGGGCTGTGGAGGGGGTGGGAGCAGGCGGCTCAGCGACTCGCTGAGAAGCTGAGCCGGGTGCCAGTCCAGGGATCTGGGAAGATACCAAGTCTACGTCAGCAGGGAGCAGACTTCAGCCTGTCTGCTAAAAACGGGTCAAAGGAGAGCAAAACGAACTGCACTCCTGTGATCCACAGAAGTACAGCCAAACAAGTTTGGCTATACTTCTCCTTTAACCACTTCAATACCGAGCACTTAGACACCTTCCCGCCCAGGCCAATTTTCAGCTTTCAGCACTGTCGCAATTTGAATGACAATTGCGCGGTCATGCTACACTGTACCCAAACAAATTTTTTAACAGTTTGTGCCCACAAATAGAGCTTTCTTTTGGTGGTATTTGATCACCTCTGCGTTTATTTTTTGCGCAACAAATAAAAAAAGACCGAAAATTTCGAAAAAAAAACAAGTTTTTCTTTGTCTGTTAAAATTTTTTGTAAATGAGTACGTTTTCTCCTTCAATGACGGGCACTGATATGGCTGCACTGACGGGCACTGATGAGGTGGCACTGATAGGTGGCACTGGTATGCGGCACTGATGGGCACTCATAGGTGGCACCAATGGGCACTCATAGGCGGCACTGATGGGCACTCATAGGTGGCATTGATTGGTACATATGGGTGGCACTGACAGGTGGCACCGATGGGTAATGACAGGTGGCACTGATAAAACATATTGGGGGCATTGCTGGGCAGATCTGGAACATAATGGTGCCAGTGCCCATTTGTGGGCACTGATTGGCACAGATTGGGCACATGTGGATGGCCATGGGGTACATACCTGGCCATCCACATGTTGCCCCTTCGCTGGTGGTCCTAGTGGCGATCCCTGGTGGTCCAGTGTGGTGATCTGAGGGGGGGCTGTGCTGATAAACAATCAGCGTAGACCCCCCCTGTCAGGAGAACCGCCGATCGGCTCTCCTCTACTCGCGTCTTTCAGACGCGAGTGAGGAAAAGCCGATCAACGGCTCTTCCCATTGACAGCCTGATCAGCCGTGATTGGACACGGCTAATCACGTGATAACGAGCCTCCGCTGGAGGCTCTTTACCAAGATCAGTGGAGCGGTGTGTCAGGCTGACACACTGCTCCACCGATCGCTGCGATGGGGGCCCCCGGGGGCGTGCGGCGGCATGTTATCCTGCTGGACGTCATATGATGCCCAGTCAGGATAACGGAACCACTTCCCGGACGTCAATCCGCTATAGGGCGGGCGGGAAGTGGTTAAACAGGGTGGATAAAATTTGATGATTTTTTTTTTTTTTTTAATTATTTTATTTTTTTTGTTAATGTTTTGGAGTAAAAATCTACCTAAAGATAGTTTTATATTAAAGATACATTATTAATTTTGTTTATTCGGCATGAACTGGAGCTTAGTTATGCAGCATGAGGCTGTATATTCTGCAATATTTACATTTTTGGTAAACTCATTCAATGAACCCAAAGCTCTGTAAGCTGAGAGAACATGCACGGCATTGATGCAGTCACACAATTTCACACTATCAGCAAGAATGGGTCCTTACATTTAAAGAGCACCTGTCATTTCAGATCTATCATGGCAGCGCCTGTTAGCGGGCATCCACTCACCTGCTGCAGCCACGTCCCTCACCTTGTTGCGCCACTGCCATCCCATTAAGGTGAATGTCGGCGAGTCAACAGCAGGTCAGAGGTGGAGCTGCTGCGGGACAGAGATGACAGTTGCTCTTTGAAAATTATGATTTAAATCAAATCCACCCTGCCTTTATAAGTGCCAATTCTGTAACTCAAAGCAACCAAGCAGAATCCTTATAGTTAGACTTAAGTCAATTGAGACTACAGTCAGAATTTAGACAGCAGTCTAAATTCTGACTGTAGCTCTACTCTTGTAGGAGCCGCAGGAATACTGTCCAGGTCTTCCCCACAAGCTTTGCCCCGCAGCCGGGCACACAGGCTCATCCACACATTTCTCCAATGACCAGTCTAGGAGAGTTGGTTTTTTGATTTTTGGAGAACTTGGATAGGGTTGAGGTAATTAAGTGGGGATATTCCAAAAGAAATAACCCAGGGACTATTTAAAAGTTGAGGACTAAGTATTCTTTCCATAAATGGTCTGTGACAGGTCCAGAGGCGAGCGGCTATTATTAGCTTAGATTTTTTTTTACGCTATGGAGCCTCCTTCCTTTGGTTTTGACTTCCCCATAATTTGCTGTGACCTGTGTAAAGGGAATCTGACCGTAAAACAGTGATTGGTGATTGTTTGGAGATACTGTGGTCCTCTAGTCTACTTGGTTCATAATTTCACCATTTTATCGATCTGGTGAGTCCATTTTGGTGAGAGCAGTGAAGGATTCAAACAGTGGTGGAGCACTTGATCCACTTACAAGCAGAAACGTTATTTTATAAATTGAATATTTTGTGATTTTTATATTTGTTGTTTCTCTTTATAAGTATTATTTTTAGCACTTTAATGATATTGCACAATACGGTTGTTTGCACTGCACTTTAATACGCACTAGCACTTTTATATATTTTTGCACTGATGTTACCACACATGTGATATATATATATAGGTTTTGATTATTCACTATTTTTTTGGGTTAAAATGTGCGGACTAACGTCACTCATGACTATTGTTTTTTATCGTTTCCTACAATAATCAGAGTAGCAGCTGTCCATTTGAGTACATTTCTGTGGTGCTGTTATTTGAGACACATTCTTTCCAGAAAAGCTGCAAAAAACTCGGTGATTGCAACTAACAGTAAACTTTAGCTTTGAAGTAGTAGTAGTACCTTTAAATGCCTTCCTTTATAGCCACAAGAACAGAGTCCTATTTACAGAGAACTAGGTGGACTAAGCTATTCAGAACACCAACCGGTGTCCCTTTTAAACAGACCCACAGCTGACTCTTTAGCACCAGACAGGTGGCAGCAGCCCAAAAGTCCCCAAGATCTCTCAGAAATGTCTGTACTCACAAGGCCTAAAGACAGCTGGATGCCTCCTTCCAACTTCCAGCGATCTTCATTGGACAGCCTCTCAGTCAGCTCTCTCTCTAGTTTCAGGGTCGCAGCATCCAGGCCCTCAGGTCACCCACCCGAGGCCTCGCAAATGCAGACATGTGACAGCAATGCCCGGCCTGGAGGGCAGCAAGCCCTTTTAGGATGGACTGATCCCCTCCATGAAAAGACAAAAAGCCCAGCGTGCCCAAAGAACATATACAGACTCCCATCATGCCTTCAGATCCTGCCTCTATGGGATTGGCCAGGGCTGCCTCAACATTCATGCCACCATCTGCATAATTCCACACCTATGATCCAGAAGCTTTTCAAGCTCTCTGGAGACAGAGGGGACTATCAAACTGGCAGCAGCTGAGCAGACCTGACTAAAAGAATGCAGCTACACTGATTACAGTAAGCAAACTAAATTTACCTAACAATTACAGCCACATTGGGTACACTGAGGCAACTAAATTGACTTATCAAAGCACAGCTTCACAAAATACAGTGAGCCAGCACTAAACCTATCTGGTTTAATCCTAGAACCTATCTAGGAGGGTGATACATATACAATAAGTGTCACAGGACACCAAAAGTGTTAAAAGGTGTGAGGCGTTACTGTTGATTGTTGGGAATATCTTCCTGTAGCATATAGCCTGTTCTTTACCCTAACGCCGTGTACACATGACCGGACTTTACGGCATACTTGGTTCGGCGGACCGGAGTCCGTCGGACAATTCGATCGTGTGTGGGCTTCAGCTGACTTTTTTTTCCCCCCAAAGTTTGATGGACCTAGAAATGAAACATGATTCAAATGTCCGACGGACAAAAACCAACGCTTGTTTTAGTCCGGTCATCACGTACGAATCTGTCGGACTTTGGTTGATCATGTGTAGGCAAGTCCGTTCATTTGGAAAGTCCATCGCAAAGTCCGTCGAAAAGTCCGCAGGACAAAGTCTGCCGTAAAGTCCGCTCGTGTGTACGCGGCATTAGTCTACTTTCACACCGACGGTAAAGTGGTGCTATTTTTAGCGCCACTTTACCGTTGTTTTAGCGGCGCTATTCGGCCGCTAGTGGGGCGGTTTTAACCCCTACTAGAGGCCAAAAAAGGGTTAAAACCGTTTTGCCGCCGGGCTTACAGCGCTGCCCCATTGTTTCAATGGGAAGGGGCGCTTTAGGAGCGGTGAATACACCGCTCCTATAGTGCTGCAAAGATGCGGCTTGCAGAACTTTGACCGTCCTGTAAGCACACCGCTCCAGTGTGAAAGCCCACGGGGTTTCACACTGGAGACACAGGAAAGGCTCTTTACAGGCGCTATACATGCGCCATTTTTAGCGCTGTAGCGCCTGTAAAGTGCCTTAGTGTGAAAGTAGCCTTAGTAATCAAGTTTTGCTGAAATAGCAGTGGTGGAAGAGCTGTTACAATGTCCATGATTGAGCTTTACCTCTCCTAGGGCATGTACTGAAAGCCAAGATTGGGCAACTATTGTTAGTACAAAAGATTTTATTCTTTTAGCCCAGGTTCACACTGCGTGCGGGAATGAAATCGTGCAAGTTCAGCTGAACTCGCACAATTTCATTCCCGCATGTCAGTCCCAACTTCGGGGGGCGATTTCAGAGACATCTGTGCGGGTAGTACAAAAACTACTTTTGGGAATCGGGGCAGCGCTGCAAAAGCGCCATTGTACCGATTCGGATGCTGCCACTGTCAAATCGCATGCCAAATTGCATCAATGTAAACCAGGGCTTAATGATGGATATTTTGGAGACCTTAAAAGATGCAAGTCATGAAGCTGAATAATGGCATAACCATAGCTAAAGTTTTCTGGTCATGGTGTTCAGAAATGCTTACTTCACACATCTGAAAAATGTGACATTAATTTTAGGTACAAAAAAAGAAGTCTGATGACCCTGTAGTCTTGTTACAGAAAAATGCATGTTGCAGATCAGTTTACTCAGTGTTGGTAACACAAGACTGCCAAGATAGGATAACTTTCAACATGTATAAATTACTAATAATTGCAGTGGGCCAGGTAAGGACCTTCAAAGTATTGGAAGGAGGAATGGTGACATTAGGCTATGATTATCCCCTAGAGGAAATGGATCAGATATTTTTTAATGTTTGGCTATGAGCTGAGAATTATGAACTGAACTCTGTCTCGGTCATGTTCCGTCATCAGTCCTTAGTGAGCCTTATCATAAGGATGACAGATTGTAACATTTTGCAGTGCCATATTTCCAAAATGTTGCCTGTTGACAGAGTAAATGAAATAGAGGGAGTCCCGAGACAGACTCTGCATTCCATCCAGCATTACCACACCAACCAGAATGATTGAACTTCAGCTTCATTCACCGGATGAACAATGGCTCACATTAACATGCACCGAGTGGCTGCAGCTCACAGTTACAGATAACAACTGTTACAGCCTTCTGAACAGAGGCCTGAAAGGCATGGGTAAAACAATTTTTAATTAATAAAAGAAACAGACGGTCCTGACAGGTGTTCTTGCCCAATTAGGAGATTTTTTTTTTTTTTTAAAGAGGGATCTACTAGCGATATAATAATTACAATTCAAAAAATAAAAATAAAACATATTGTTCAGCAAATAATGCAAATCAAAATGAAATAAACATATGCAACTCAATAAATACATTTCACTAATCTCACTTCAGTCAACTGAAAGCGGATTGGTTGGGTTATCGCACTGTCTACGTCTTCATTATTCTGTGATCAGTTTTCACCTAGATACTGGGAGATGCTGCTGACTTATTATTTTGGTGACAGAAGAAATTACTCTGGCATTTTCAGTAAGAGCAAAGAGTGCAAGCACTTCAAGTAGAACTATAGTCAAAACTTTTTTTCCCCCCCCATTTTGGATAGAGTAAGGGAGGGTTATAACCCTGGTCAGATTTTTTTTCACCATCTGTGTCCCATTGCGGAGATTTCTCTTCACTTCCTGTCCCATAACCAAACAGGAAGTGAGAGGAAATACCTGCAAAGAGAATTTCTTGGAGACCCCCCCAGTTCACCAGAACTAGTGTCCTAATTGGATGATTTCCCCTCTATTACTTTTCTGGGGACAACCCAAAATTTGAGATTTTCTTTTACTTTCATTTTCAATGATAATGGTAAACAGGACGAATAGAAAATGTGGACACAGACAGCAATAAAAACTCACAGGTGTTCCAATTCATCTCCACTCTATCCAAAGCTAAAGAAGAAGGCTTTGCTTTTACAGTATACTTTAAAGTGATTGTAAAGTCTTGTTTAAAAAATAAAAACAAACATGTTATACTTACCTCCTCTGTGCAGTTGGTTTTGCACAGAGCAGCCTGGATCCTCCTCTTCTCAGGTCCCTCTTTGCTGCTCCTGGCCCCTCCCGCCTATTGAGTGCCCCCACAATCAGCAGGTTCCTATGGGGGTACTGAAGCCAAGTCACAGCTCCACATGTCCATTCACACACAGACCCCTGACCCGGCTCGCCCCCTCTCTCCCCTGATTGGCTGACTGACTCCGATTGACAGCCGCGGGAGCCAATGGCGCTGCTGCTGTGTCGTAGCCAATCAGGAGGAGTGTCCCGGACGGCTTAGACATTCAGGGACATCCCTAGAGAGAAATTAGGCTCAGGTAAGTATTAGGGGTGTGCTGGGGTGGGCTGGTACACACAAGTTTTTTTTTATCTTAATGCATAGGATGCATTAGTATAAAAAAACGTTCTGCCTTTACAACTCCTTTAAAGCGGTAGTATAGTCAATTTTTTAACTTTTACCTACAGGTAAGCCTAGAATATGGCTTACCTGTAGGTAAAAAGAATATCTCCTAAACCTTTACGATTTAGGAGATATTCCCCTCGCAATCAGCCGCTGACTCTCAGGGATTCTCGGCTGAAAGTCCAGCAGACCCTGGACCTTGCCGGAAAGATGACTCCCGCGCGCATGCGTGGGAGTGACAACATTGCGGCTCCGGCCACTCACAGCGGCGGAGCCACGATACCCGGAAGACACGCCGAGGGAAAAATGTCAGCTCCCTCGGCGTGGATTGGGTGAGATACCAGCACCTCATTCTAAGGGAAGTATTTCATAATGAGCTAGTATGCGGTGCATACTAGCTCATTATGCCTTTTCCCTTACAGGTGTAGAAAAAAAAAAAAAAAGTCAGCGGGTTTACTACTGCTTTAATTCATTTCAGTTAAAGTATAACTAAAGATAAAACTTTTTTTTTAGTTTTGGATAAGAATGTAGAGGGATTAGAGTACCTGATGGTTTTTATTGCCGTCTGTGCCCTCCCTTAACCAACTGTATTTTTTGGATGTACAATGTACGTCCAAAGAGTGAACCCCCTAATCACAAGATGATGGCTGTAGCAGTAGCGATCAGCCTGTGTTGGTTTTGTTCAGCCAGTGACCAGCTTCAAAGTGAAAGTGGCTTCCATAGCTGCCGACCACTTTCACACAATAAGCAATACGGTGCCCTTCTCCTCCCGTGGTTCCCGGGTTGTGCTGCACTCCCTGGAGCCCGGGAATACATCCGCCAGCTTGGGGGGAGAGACTACAGTTAGACTGAGGCAAATCCATGCCTCCATCACATATTCAAACAGTGAAACCAGAAGTGATGTCAATTCTGGTTTCAGATGCACCATTTCCTGGCTAGCATAGCCAGGGGACACTTCTAACCAAGCTGATCTGTTCTTGGTTAGATGGTGTGAAGGGCAGGGGAGACATTGGGGTCCCATAAAGAGTACCTGTCACCTGCCTAATGCTATCACACAGGGGTTTATTAACCCATTGTGATAGCAATCAAGTATATATAAATATTAAAGAAAAAAAAAGTAATAAAAAAATAATATAAATAATAAAAAATTATATTATATATACACATATACATATATACACACACACACATACATACACACACACACACACACTTCTAGCACAAGCTACTAGCCAACTCTAAACTGATGAGCTGTAAAGGTTTTGGGGAATTTTTGGACAGCATAGTCTTTGGCGATATTGCGGGCGCACACAATTTTAAGACATGGAATGGTTGGTATCTATTTACTTGATGCAACCTCATCTTTTATATTTTAACCAAAAATAGGTATTATATGGTGTGGTTTTGCACTAAAATTAATTGTATTATATTTTTTCCTGAAAATTTGCGTTTAATAAGCAGTTGTGCAAATATCATGTGAAACAAAAGTTTGCAACCATCACCTTTTTATTCTACAGGGCCTCTGCGTTCAGAAAATATATAATGTTTTGGGGGTTTAATTCATTTTATTGCCAAAAATTAAGATTTTTACACGTATGCGAAAAATTTAAAAAATTGCTCTGGAGCCGAACTGGTTAAGGAGATTCACCCTCTCTATTTGTCCCGATTCCCATCATAAAATCTATTCTCTTTATGCAACTTTACTGAACAAACTTGGAAACAGGCATTTTAGACCAAACATTTATAAATTTACAGAGAAATATTATATACTTTATTAATGACATAGAGAAAGTAATGTGTAGAGCAGTGTTTCTCAACTCCAGTCCTCAAGGCGCCCCAACAGGTCATGTTTTCAGGCTTACCATTATTTTGCACAGGTGATTTGATCACTTTTACTGCCTTAGTAATTACCACAGTCGTTTCATCTGAGGGAAATCCTGAAAACATGACCTGTTGGGGCGCCTTGAGGACTGGAGTTGAGAAACACTGGTGTAGAGTATACATTGACATACCTGTGTATTCTTCATTGCACTCACAAGAATATCCACCTTCTCTACTTCGACACAATCCGTTCTTCCCACAAGGGTTGGAGTAACAGAGATCAATCTCTGTTTCACAATAGTCCCCGGTAAATCCAGGTGGGCAACGGCAGCGTAAACCATTGATTGGGTGAATAGGTCGAAAAAGCACTGTATTGGAACTTATGAAAGGGGCAGAGCTATCAAACTTTAGCACCGATACACATTTCATGTAATTCTCACAAGGTTCCCTGAGACATATATTATCATCAAATGGCAGGACACGCTGGGTGGAAATCATGGTGAGCAAGGTCCTGTTCAGATAAATCTGTTCCTGTAAATCCTCGGAATGGAAGAACTTGTTGCGGACTCCTCCAGGTAGTAGGGCAGAGAATGTCACATTCAGGATGTTGGAACTTACATCGGTATCATTCTGAATATTAAAGACAAAAATGCCCTCCTTGGCAGTGGACAGCACAGTTGCCACCCCTTCCACAAATAGTGATAGGAGCGGAGACAGAAACTTCTCCTGGGACATATTTTCCAGGCGGACGGTGATGCTATTGGTGAGCATGTCATCTGTGATGATTGTAACACGTAGAGTGCAGTGAGCAGTAACGGTATGAACACCATCTGGGGAGTGAAGAAAAAATAAATATGAGTATATCATAAATACTTCAGGGTATATGACAATGGTATGCCAACCACATTACTTTCCTCTATACTCAAAAATCAGGCATTATTTTTAACCCCCCCCCCCCCCCCCCAGATACACAATAAACATGCATTTTATTTCTTCTGTTTCTTCTGTACATATTATACAATCAACTATTTTTTTTCAAGTAATAAAAAATGGGTCATTAAAATTAAGAAAAGGGCACAAGTGTAAAATACAAGCCTAAAACAAAATTGTTAGTGCTCATTAGAGTTGTATGCCAATCTACTGTAGTGATTTTATAGCTGTATTTACGGTAGTTATTCACCTTAAAAAATATATATAAAGCCAAAACTTTTTTTTTTACTTTTTTCTCCTTGTATTCTGACAGCGGAGAGACTTCCCTGTCAGACTAGACTGATCAGTGCTGCAGGCTATAGCCTGCAACACTGATCGAGAGGTGGTTTTCCAACAGGGCGATTGTACAGTAGTCGATTGGACAGTGCCCATACTTGGATCAAAATTCGATCCATCTATGGGCAGCTTAAGGCAAAGTTAAAACTACCATCTTTTTTTTTTTTTATGCCATCTGCAAGGAGATTTCCTTGCAGGAAAATTAGTGTAAATCTGCATAACGGAGACACAAACAACAATAAAAAACAGTGGCCCCTTGTCACACTATCAAGATCTAAAAAGGCCTTTAATTGTATCCTGTCAAACGGGAGGTGCTGAAAGAAAAGTATGGCCAAAGCTTTTTTTTGCCTATACTTTTCTGGGTCACAGGGTTGTACTTATTTCTGCACTCCTGGGACCCAGATTCAGCCAACTAAAGTGGATTTCACAGGGACAGGTTGGAATCCACCAAGATGCCACTATCACTATTGCCTTTTTGACTCCATTGTAAAATAGTTGTATTTTGTATACCGTCTAATTGAAGTTCCTAGTAATACGGCTAACTACAAATTCATCCGCAGTGTGAGTACATCCAGAACAAAATTTGCACATGTCACGTTTGCTTATGAAGCCTTTTTTGTGCTAATATATCCTATTGTATATGTGATCTCAATGAATCTCCTAAAAAAAAAAAAAAATTTTTGGAAAAATAAAAAAAAAATAAAAGGCTAGATGTTTTGCAGGCATTACCATCAGAGAAGTTGCCCCTTTTTTAATGTCAGAAGTTAAAGACATATTGTAGGCACCTTACAAGCCATTGAGGTTGTATTTTTACATCAAGCTGCCCTACGTGTACCAGAATCATGATGGTTTTTTGTACAAATGTTGTCTCCTTTTTCATGAGATCATTTTGGCAAGAACCACTATTAGGATGGGCTTTGGAGGCTTCTTTATATGCAGTGCTGCTCACCAAATGTACAAAAGAGGGATAATTTTATGTCTCCTGAGCTATAAAGAACCTTCTTATTTTTCACCTTCCTCTATACAGTATACCGGTACTTGAGGAATTTACCAACATTCATTCATACATGGACACAACAGATAAGTGAAATAAGGAAGTTATCACAATTTGTACATTTGAGGCTTGGTACTGCTCCAGGAGGTTTTATTTTTTTAAACCAAAAACAGTCCTGCTGCCCATATAAAAGCATACATACTTCTTCTACCCTTAGCCCCCAAAATAAAATATCAATACAAGAAAAACAAATAGAAATGTTATAAATCACAGCAAACTAGCAAAACATGTAATGTGTTCCAAATCCAAAAAATTAAAAATAGAATAATCCACGATATGGCAAGACCAAGATCCATATTTTGGCCTTAATACGTGTAATTTACAACACTAGACATAGATTTTCAATATAGCCCTGAATACAAACGCTGCATCTGTATAAATGCTGTAAATATACAATACAAAAACAAAAAGAGCCAAAGTGTTTACCCATTTCATATGTATATTTAGTTATGTCTATGACACGACAATACACTAGTATAAAAGTTGCCAATACTAAAACAAGAACGAATGTCAAGTAGGTTATCTTTAGGTTATATTCTCAGGATTCCACATCAAAAGTGAAGTGACAAATGGCAAAGCTCTCTTTAATCCTAGAAAATAAAAAATGAAATGTTCTGGTGTCTCTAAACAGGCTGCTGCTACACAACCCCTTAGTACGAGAAACATGTTATGACTAAATAGACCCCACAGCAGAATTCCACACTTCAGATATACACACCACAAAGGGCACCTCCAATAAGAGAAACTAACCCACTATGTTTAGCCTTACAACTCAAGGCCAGAGGACTTTACAACGGATTTTAAGCAGCTGTTTTTACTTTTAAAAGTAAAATTATATATCTGGTGAAGAATTCACAGACATAAAGCAGAATACATACATGAATTCATGCAATTTTAATGAAGAATTATTTGAGACTATCTAAAGTGTTACTAAACCCAGGACCCTGAATTCACAATATCTGGTCTCCCACAGTGCACAGAACATGGAAATGCAATTATTTTAGTAGACATAAACCGCTAAATATTTTTTCTCATCAGCAGTATATAGCAGTCTTCTCATTTATATTCCTGTGGGGTAAAGCTGGTAGGAGGAGTTTTCATTCTGCTCTTACTGTCCTATAAAACTTTAGGACCCCTGACTCTCTGTCTGGACAGTGCTGATTGGCCCTGTGCTGATCACATTCACTCTCCCAAGGAAAAAAAAAAAAAAAAAAAAAAAACTCTCTAGCAATACACACCAAACTGAGCATGTGCAGCCTGACTCCTTCCATTTATAATAGTCAGAGGAGTTGGAGACACTGGAAGAAGGTGAAGACAGGATCAAACAGCCTTTTTACACAATGCGGAGAATTAACCCCCTCAGGTTCCACAGTGAGTATAACAAGCATGCTTTACTGCATATATAGACTGATTTTACTGTTGAGGGTTTAGTATTACTTTAAAGTTAAATTAACACAGTGCTGAAACTAAATAAAGCTTAGTACAAAGGGAATTCACCAGGCAGCAAAGCTCAGAAGGTGCATATATGAAAGATTTATATACAATTTTGTAGCAATGTTTCTGTGATTCCTATATGTATTTTACTGATGGTTAACAAGCTGTCATCATATCTTTGCAGCAATAAGATTTACAGTTGGTTAGTAGCCTCTACAATCGACAGCAGCACTTAGCGGCATCTTCAAGTATCCCGGCTCATCCTGCCCTCCTCCATTTACTGGCTCCAGATTAAATCATTGTAATCGCTGCTTCTCAGCATCTCCTCCATTAGGAGATCATACCCATATATCTTCCTTTATTTCTTAACTATGGTCTAGGGAGTACCGGCTATGTCTAACACATTTGGATTACCAGAAAACGTGTACAGTAAGGTGATGTGCATTTGCTGAGTTTGTTAAAAATTGTAAAGTGTCAAATTAATCCAATTCAATGCTTAACAATCATATCAGATTGTAGGTTCAAGCAGGTATATCTCCAGCCAAAACATTCATTTTAGTTTTGGATGAACAGAGAATCAAACTCTTTTACACTGTTGTGCAACTGAAAAAAAAATGCATTAAGTAACCCATGCTGCACATAACAGGAGTACTCATTGAGGTCTATGGAAGTAAAAGCCACTTGAATGAACTCCAATGAGATTCCACATGTTGAGGGTAGTCAGGAGTCGGAAAACAAGCTGAAATGTACAAGTGTGAATGGGGGCTTAGCTCCCCATGCCCAATAAAAACACTTTTAAAATTGTTACAATACATTACTTTTTAATCAATTAATCAATTAATGCAGAAGCAAAATGGGAGGATGTAGATAGGCAGCACAAGTTACATTGAAAGTATTTACAATGGTTAGGTGAGGGCTACATTTCCCATGATTCCATGGGAATGCACTGACCGAGTGGGCAGTAGACCGTGCTGTGCTGGGTAGGGCAGCCATTTGTGTAGCTGCCAATAATGGCTGGTGCCAGGTGCTGTGCAGTCATACCGGCCCATGGCAAGCATGCCACACTGCTCTCCTCAAACGGCTTGCTAATATTATATATGTTTTCTGGCTGGAGTTCAGCTTTAAAGTATAACTAAAGGCAAACTTTTTTTCTAGTTTTGGATAAAGTAGAGATGGATTCAAACAAGGCTTGAAAAATTTGCTTTGAATCTAGGGAGCAGCTAAAACAAGTTAGGAGCCAGTTTTTCTTGCAGTTATAGGAAAACAGGAACACCAGTGTTTAGACTGCATTTGCATCACATTCACAGTTCACTACATTTAAGTATATTTCAGATCTGTCAGGAGAGAATTAGTCTAAAATATGTCAGGAGTGGGACAGACTACTACACAAGCCCTGGTTCACACAAGTGTAGCTTTAAAATCATGCTACTTCCGTGTGATTTCAAAGTCACAGATCAGTGCAATTTGGATTTGCAATTTCAATGTGGCATGCGACTTAATTTAACAGAAGTAAATGCTAGTCGCAATGAAATTGCACAAAAGTGGTGCAGGAACCTTTCAAACCTGCTGCGAGTCTCAACGATTTGAACAGTTCTATCGCTGAAAATAGGATTCGACTTGTGTGATTTTTGAACTGTCAAAACGCATGACAAATCGCATTAGTGTGCACGAGGGCTAGGCCCTGCTCACACCTCTGCGTTTTAGGTGTGGGGCTATATGACGGCGTCCCAGAACAGCCACTCTCACACACCCGCACGCGGGGGGGGGGGGGGGCGTTGTACGTGCAGCGTGGCGGCTGCGCTGTGTTGCTAGGCCATGGCGCGACCCCGATCTCTGTAAAGAGCTGCGTCCATGGCTCTTTAACCATGTGATCGGTTGTGTCCAATCACAGCCGGTCACATGCAAACACGGAGATGACGGTAATCAGTGCTCCTCGCCTCACACCGACGGAGGGTGGCGAGGAGAGCCAATCAGCAGCATCCCACGCAGGGGGACATCTACACATCTAATTAGGATCATCAGTGCCCTGATTACAATATAGCGTCAACAGTGTCACCAATCAGTGCCTACAAGTGCCACCAATCAGTGCCCATTAGCGATGCCAGTCAGTCAGTGCTGCCCATCAGTACTGCCTATCAGTGCTGGCCATCAGTTCTGCCTATCAGTGCTGCCCATCAGTTCTGCCTATCAGTACTGTCGATCAATGCCCAGTGTCGCCCATCAGTACCGCCTATCCGTGCCACCTATCAGTGCCCACCAGTACCGCCTATCAGTGCCCATAAGTGCGGCATATTAGTGCCGCCTCATCAGTGCCCATAAGTGCCACCTCATCAATGCCCCCCAGTTCAGCCTATCAGTGCCGACTCATCAGCGCACATCACTGAAGGAGAAAAATTTACAAAATTTACTGACAAACTAGTAAAAAAAAAAAAAAAAAAAAAAAAAAAAAATCTCAAAATGTTTGGTCTTTTTTTTTTGTTTTAATAAAAAATAAAAAACCCAGCAGTAATTAAAAACCACCAAAAGAAAGCTCTATTTGCGTGAAGAAAATTATAAAAAATTTGTTTGGGTACAGTGTAGCATGACCGCTCAATTGTCATTCAAAGTGCGACAGCGCTGAAAGCTGAAAAATGGCTTGGGCAGGAAGGGGGTAAAAGTGCCTGGTAGGCAAGTGGTTAAAAAAAAAAAAAAAAAAAAAAAAAAAAGTCCAGCATGTCGCATCTTTGATGCGCTTTCATCAAAACACATGATCTTTAGAGGTATCTTGCCTACAACGCTACGCACCGAATACTCACTGCACAAATGTGAACCAGCCCTAAGCTAAGAGAACAAAACAATTAAGTTGACAAAAATATAATAAACAAACAGTTACCACGTTCAAAATATTTTTGTTTCCACTCTGTATTCAGTACTTTCCTGTTTTTCATAGAACTATTCCATTTGTTTTTTTATCATGTTATAGTGCTCAGTTAGTTAAAAGGGGGATTATGCTGTCTATCAATCCAACCATTATCTATGAACAGCTCTCCTCCTCTCAGCAGGTGCCTACAGACATTAGCAAAATGCCTCACACACCATATCTGCTTATCATGGCCAAAAAAAGACATAAACAACTTTTGTTTGAACTGGCTAGTGACATTTATGTCATCCGCATGAAGGTGCATGCCACATTACAAAGGAGCGGGGGAAACCATTGTTAGTTTTGGAAACCTTCCACTAAAGCTGTGCATAACAACCTCATCATAAAACATGGATTTCCTGTCTCCAAACAGGCCCCATATGATGATCATTGCTATTTTACAGAATGGGATTTGCCATAAAATTGGTCGGTCCAAGGTGAAGGCAAACACCAACATCTAATGAATCTGGTAAATTCAATGTATCCTTTCTAATAACAGTCACTCAGATATAAATACAGGCCACACAGCTTACACGTTCTGCCTAGCTGAATATCTTTTTGGGGTGCAAGCTTTTCTAAACTGCATTTTCTTCCAACAGACAGATATGAAACAATTCCTCAAGCTTGCAACCCAAAATACATTGCTCACCAAAGAAAGATATCATCTACAATGTTCCTTTCATAGTGCCATCTATTGATTCTTAGGCAGTTCATGCTAATCACAAAAAGCACTTCTACAGGGGACATGGCAATAGGAGCCCCCTGCCGGAAACATGCCAAGCACTATGGACTCTCTCAGGACATACTGAACACACAGAACACTTTGCCAGGGACGTGCTGAGGGCAAAGGGCATACTGTCAGGTACATGCTGAGGGCAAAGGGCATTCTACCAGGGACATGCTAAGCATACATAGGGGGGGGGGAGATTTATTAATGCTGTGGTGCACATTCTTCACCACTTTTAGAATGCATAAGAGACAATTTTGAAAAATCTGCCTGCGCCAGTCTTTATGAATTCCAGGAACTGAATGCTCTACTAGGGACACACTGTACAGTATACTGTAATATGCACACTGGGCATTCTACGTGAACTGTGCATCATGGCAGGTACATGCTGACTACAAGAGGTACAGTGACAAAATATGTTGGGTACATGGCACACATTGGCATGGATATGCTGAACCCAGTGCTAGGACAGGGACCTGTCAAGTACATGGGATTCTCTGCCAGTGACATGCTAAGCAGGTAAGATTTCCAGTGGCATACCAGATAAAAGGAGCACGCTACCAGGGTATTGTAAACATGCTGAACACAAGCGTGGTATTCTGACCACAATAGACATTCTTCTTGAGGTATGCTTAACACATCACATCTATTCTATACCAAGGAAATGCTTAGTGTGTGTGTGTTGTGACATAGACAAGCATGCTCACATTGTGATAGGTGATGCCTTCCATGTTATGACATGCAGTGTCACCTCCTGACATACCAGCATGCCATGAGAGTACAATATTTGGACAGAGATTGGCCCGTTTTTTTTTTTTTTACAATATTTTTTCAACAAAACACCCGACAAGAACAACAACTATAATAATATTGATTCATTACTCTGACCTCCTATATACGATATATTTAACTTTATTATGTATACAGATAAAGATGTAGGCCACATATAACTAACACCACTTGTACTATCTAAAAAATGTAATTCTTAAGGGGTCACTATAAATAGCTTGAAATTTAAAATGTCACAAAAAAAAAACAAAAAACAAACAACAACGGACGTTCAGAGGCGGTTGGATGCTTTTTTCAGCTGCCTCGGAACTCATCCAATGTTATCTTATGTGTACATGTACACAGGTTCGTTTAATGTCATTTTTAGGCAGTTGCGTTTAGAGGCTTTTCTTTGAAGGCAAAAAAGTGAGTTATGACGCCGAAGTTTCGTAGCTAAACATGGTAACTCACATTTAGCCGCGTTTCGTTTACAGGGGTTTTTCATTTTTGGCTATTTTGAGGAAAAAAAAAAAATTTCCCACACGCTTCTAAACGCAAACGTGGCAAAACACCGCTAAACGCAGCATGACGGACGTTTTAAACGTGAGTTATCTGTCAAGTGAAATCGTTCAGGAGAGGTTGTAAAAACGTCCCGTGTACATGAAGCCTAACTCATCAGAAGGCAATCACAAAAACGTGTTGTGCTCTACTTTTTTTTTTATTAAAAAATGTTAGAAATGTCACCATCTGCTTTTATGTAATCATATGACACAGAACTGGAGCGCAGCTATCCAGACAGGTGGAGCAAGATCAAACAGAAGTTAAAGCTGAGCCCCAGGCAGGCAGCTAAATGCACCAATGAAATCCATAGAAGGGAGTTTTTACCTTCAAACTGGTTAGTATTTCCGTCCACACAGTCCTGAGATTAAAGTTGGCCATAGATAAATGTAAGTTCATCAAGTTTAGCAAGGACCAGCCAAATTTCGATTCATGTATGGCTGTTCCTGTTCGACAGAAGGCAATCTTTAGAATGTTGGCAAACTTTTCTTGATTAGCGGCTGCAGCCGCCGATCATTGAATCCTCTATCATCCTTGCTTGTGGGGATGGAGGAATCCAGACATTAATCCAGACAGCCAGCCCAGTGATCTGACTTTACTGCAGTAAGACGTCTCCCAGCCCCAATTTGTGACTGGGCTGTGAAGGAGCAGCAACAAGACTGATAGGGATCATTTGTCTGCTCCCTCATCCTTGTCAGCGCTGTTAACCATTTTGCTTGCCTAAAGCTTTAGAATTTTTCTCAGGAATTTATGAAATCCACACCCTTCCTACAGTATAAACAGGTCGGCCACCTTACAGTTTTCTTAACTGTGGTTTAGCAATACTCTGAGTGCCGGGTTCACACAAGGGGTGACCTGTAGGTGACTTAGCCGCCAGACAAGTCGCGCTCCCTGCATTGCAATGGAACCGTTCTAATAGGAGCGACTCAAGTCGCTCCAACTTAAAATAAGGTTCCTGTACTACTTTGGGGCAACTTTGGAGTGGCTTGCATTGATTTCTCTACATAAGTAGTTTTGCAATCGCGCTGTACGGGGCGACTTCAGAGTCGGACGAGAGTTGGGCGACTCTGAAACCGCCCTTGTGTGAACCGGCACTAAGACTCAACCCCTTAGCCTGCTAATTATACAATAAAGGAACATCCCCCCATGCAGGTGAGTTTGTCAGTCTGCTCTCCCCTCCAGTCCACAAACTAACAGCATTATGCTGACAGCACAGTACAACATAGGAAAAACTTGACTCTTCTCTTAGGCTGCATTTACACCTGGGCGTTTTTAAACGAGGCTATTCAAAACACTCTGGTAAAATAACGAATTGCACAACGCAAATTTCAGATGCCATTCCTTTTATTGGCACCTAAAGATATGGTGCGGTTCTGCCGCCATTGTCCCTGAATAAATTGTGGCAAACTGCATCGCATGAAGCTTGTCGCCCAAAAAAGTTCAAGAGCTACTTTTGAGCGAAAAGCTTCACGTGATGTGGTTCACCACAATTTATCACTCGACAATTTTGGCAGAACCACACCGTGATTTTGGTGCCATTAAAATGAATGGTATCTGATATTTGCATTGTGCAATGTGTAATTTCACCAGAATGTTTTGAATCGCCGCGATTCTGCCCCGATTCAAAACACCCAGGTGTGAATGGAGCCTTAAGCCTCGTACACATGGTTTGATTGTTGTACGACCGAGCGTCTGATTTTTGTCAAAAGTGCGTGTGCAGGATTTTGTTTAGCATACTAACTATTGCCGTTTGACAAACATGAACGTAGTGACGTACTATGAGAGTATAAAGAGGAATTTCATTTCTCAAGCGCCACCCTTTGGACCCCTTCTGCTAATTTTGTGTTCATAGCAGTTTGGTGAGTGCTGATTGACAGTTTTTTGTCAAGTTATTTTTATTTGGATGGCAGATAGTATCTCTAATTTAATTTCTGTTTTTTTTCTGCAGAATAAAAAAAATTGTGTAGAATACTTGGTAGGGCTGCAACTAACGATTATTTTCATAATCGATTAGTTGGCCGATTATTGTTTCGATTAATCGGTTAATAACCTTAAAAAAAAAAAAAAAGTGTAGTGTATAATTTTAGTTAATATGTAAAGTTTTTAAAAAGTCAATTTATTCTTAAATATCACTATGCAGTGGTAAATATAAATAACCAACTATATGGTTAGGGAGCAAAATATCTAATCCACTCTGAGAATAACAGACAGAAGAGATATACTGTATATACCATTAGAGGAGATATACTGTATATACCATTAGAGGAGATTTACGGTATATACTATTAGAGGAGATATACGGTATATACTATTAAAGGGTGAATCCGGTAAATATCAGATTCAGAGATCACTTTTTTTAATTTAAAAAACAAACAATTTTTTTTTTTTTTTTTAAGGAAAACAAAGTCATTTTAAGAACGTATGTTCGATTTTCTAATCGTTAGTGAGGTCAAATCGACGTTCATTTTCAACCACAGTGATGGGAAATAATAGAAAACTTCTTGGTCAAAGGAATTTTCAGACAGTGTATGTGGTTTTCGTTCAGAAATTACATTCATTTTAAAAACAGAATGTTAAAAACAAGTGACAATTTCAAACAACATTCTTTCATTCAGCAAATGTACAAAGGTTTTTTGTCTGAATATTTTGGTCTGAAAATTGATTAGTGTGGCCAGCATAAGGCTCTGTACACGCCTATGCAGTTTGCTTTTGATCTGTTTCTGCAGTGCTTTTTGCTGTGCATTTTGATTTTTGCGCACGTGATTTTGCTGCGATTTGCGTTTTTTTTTTTTGGCCAATTTGTTGTTGGGCAGATTAAAAAAACACAAATTGCTGTAAAAACGCATTACATGCTTTTCTGCAGCTTCTCCATTGAAGTATAAGTCCCTGACCCTTTCCAAATACGCAGCGGCTGAAAAAAGCATAGATGTGAATGTGTCCCATAGGAAACCATGTAAATGAACTGTAGTGCGTTTTTTGCAAAAAACACCAAAAAAAACACATAGGTGTGAACCAGGCTAAGGCGTTTAGTAACATAATTGGGTTAAAAAAACTAAAAATAGCCCTTTATAGTACCAAAAAAAAAAAAAAAAAAAAAAAAAAAAAAAAAAAGCAGATAATCACTACGGTAAGGGGCTAATTTTTTTTTACTGTAGACCTGTGAAAGTAATATTTACAGTAGCGATTTGTTCTTTTTGTACTATAAAGCGCTCATTTTTTTTTTTTTAACCCCATTATGTTACTGGCCGATTAATCGATGAAAATAGTAATCGATTAATCGATTAGATGTTTCAGCCCTAATACTTGGCTATGTGTTTTTCTTCAAATAACTTGGGAGTAGGCAGTTACATTAAAAAGCAACACAATGGAAAATTAACAAGGGACACCAACATAGTTGTATCTTTGTGCTTAAAAACTCAGGGATAATGGTGGTAAAAAAAAAAAATCAAACAACCATAATATTATTTATATCACTACAAAACAAATGCCTTTTAAAATACATTTGGCATAACTACATCACCAGCAAAGCAGCTTCATTATTGTCCCATTAAAGAAGATGAGAATGTGCGCTGCATTTCGAGATTTCATCAACTGCCGCGTCACGAATGGTAGTTTACAAGACCGAACTCTTCCCAGTCATCCCTTGATTCTGATCATGCGTGTTTGTAATTTCGACTTTTGTGTGACAATTTCTGTACTGACCATTTGAAAATTGGATGTTGAGTTCACATCCGACAAAAATGTTATATTATGCACATCCAGCTTTTGTCTGTCGAAAAAGTGAAATCGCTGGTTGAAAGCACCGTACTAACGATCCGAAAATCCGAAGGCCGCTCGTCTTACGAATTTTCACATCTGAGTTTCGTATTGTGTGAAGGGCCTTTAGGATTGGTGCTGCTTATTGGTGGGCTATAGGAAATCTGCATAAAACTGATTCAGGTAAAACTACTAGCTGATTTTTATCACATCTAAGGAGCACATGACTTGTTTAAATGGGAACCTTTCATATCTGCCTTGATTTGGGTTTAAACATTGCAATATTGGGAGGAACAAATTAAAAAGTAGAACTAAGGGAAAAACACTTTTTTTTTTGTTTTGGATCGAGTAGAGAGGGATTAGAACTTCTATCAGTTTTTATTGCTGTCTGTGTCCCCATTAGGGAGAGTTACCTTCTCGATGTGTCCTGTTTACCATTAGCATTGAAAGTCAAAGTAAAACAAAATCCCAAATTTTGGGTTGTCCCCAGAAAAATAAGAAATCTTCCCATGGGGACACTAGTTCTGGTGACCAGGGGGTCCCCAAGTGATTCCTTTAATTTGCAGGGATTTCCACTCACTTCCTGCTTGGCTATGGGAAAAAAGTGAAGGGAAATCCATAATGGTACACATGGCAAAAAAAAAAAAAATCTGACTGGAGTTATAACCCTCCCTTACCTGATCCAAAATTTTAAAAAGTTTTGCCTATAGTTCTGCTTTAATGTGTATCTAGTAGTGTTCTAATACAGTTAACATCTCTCTTTACCACTTGGCAAGCTGTGATAAAAATGACAAGAAGAGAAGATATATATTTTTAGTTTTTTTTTTTTTTTACTGTACTTTTATTAAAAGAACAACTCCAGCCAGAACTCTAAATAGAACGAAGAAGGATGATAAAGAACTGGGGAGATCACTCCTTCATTTGGGGTACTCCACTGGACCGTTCACCCATCGCCACCTGTTCCTCAGATCCTTTTTGTTTATAAAAGGAAGCAAGAAGAATCTCCCCAGTGGGGACAGACAGAAAAAAAAAAAAAAAAACCCCAGCTGAGCCAGGTTTTCTTCAATTGCATAAAAAAAAAAGCAAGTAAACTTCAACTCAAGAAGAGCAATGTAAAATTGTCATTGGATGCAGTGGTTATATCCGTTATATTTTCAGACCATTTTCTCTATGGTCTGCAGAACACCTTCTCTTATATTATCAAGATTGGGGGGGTTTAGGGTGACAATTCTGCCCCTCTGTATGTACAGTACAGTGAGTGAGCATTGTAATTCTAGGTACAATCAAGTGAAAATAAAGGGGGAAAAAAATTCTAAAAGCAGTCATCATGTCTGAATCTGCAACAAACTATAAGAATATTGTTCTTGGGTTTACATACACTGTAGGTCTTTATCTCACTGTTAGTTTAAAGTGGCGTAATGGTTATGTAGCGTGTGATAATATAGACTAATATTAGTGTAATATCTTTGTAGAATATGATACGCTATATAAAAACCTGAATAGCAGAATAACTACAGGACATGGATGCAGCTTTCAGAGATGAAGAGGTGTGATAGGAAACAGAACCCTGCAGTGCTAAATCCTAACTAATATGCAATGACCAATGTCACTACTAATATGGGGGGGTGGAATTTAGAGATGGCTATACTACAAAGAGGAAAATAGATTTTCTACAGGCAAACCTAATGCTAACCTTGGTTTAATAAGTTGCAAAAAGGTACGCATGGATGAGATCAAAGAGAAGAACATGAAAGTGGCCATAATCGTCAGTCATCGGTGTATACATGAAAACAAAGCACCGACTTGAATGACTTGTAGGTGGGGAAGCATCCACAGTCTATTAACATGGAAATGATGGGTTGGGCTCTCTGCAGCCTCCACAATCTCCACATTACTACACTGAACACTTCATGTGCAATCTGTGGGTAGAATTCAAGTAAAACTACTCGAGGAAAGCAGATAGAAGATACACATCTACCTTTCCTTGTAATAAAAGTCCTGAATAGGATCTGGAGCCCTGGGGTGTAATCTGCAGTGCAGATGGAGGGCCAGCCTCTCTGGGGAGGGCAGAACTGTGATTGGGTAATACAAATTCAAGCCAGCCAACCAAATTGCTCCTTGTGAAAGCTCGAGCTGGAGCAGTCTGCCACGGCTGGGTAGGGAACACACAGAGGAACATTCCATAAAAAGGTCAATCAATAGAACATTTTGTGATGTCTGTAGAAGCACAGAAACCTCATACACACACCAGTCTACAGAGATACAAAGACATGTGCTGACTGCTCTCTACTAATTGCTACGTATTATAAAAAATACATTGGACACCAAGTATAGCACTCTAGCAGGTAACAGTAAATGCATGATGTGGGGTTAAAAAAAAAATGTAAAAAAAAAAAAAAAAAAAAAAAAAAAAAAAACACACCAGGGGTTAGTAAAGTTACTCTTCAAAGTGTCACTAAACACTAAAAACTTCTGCAGTGACCAACTTCCCTTTATGAGGGTGGCTACATTTGTTCTTCATAGTCCCAATGTATGTAAGAACGTAGCCACCCTCTCTTGCTCATTCCTAAAATGAGATTTGTTGTGTGCACTGAACACTGTTCATTCCAAAACAAACTGAAGTGAGAGGGAAAAGGAGAGGTTTGGGAACTCACGTTAAAAAGGAGACAGAAAATATGTGTTTACACTTTACAGTTGTGATTGAGGGCCAATAAAACCCAGCCTTTGAACTTTTTTTTATCTCCCCTCAACTACTCCCTCTTTTCCTGCAGAGGCAGCAGCTGGTGATGTACACGTGCCCTGCCTAATGATGGGACTTATACTCCGTCGTGCCCAGCGAGCAGTATTGCCAGCCGAGCGTGATCCATTCAAGTGAATGGGGTCATGCTGTAACCACCCAGAATTACTGTGATATTTAGGGGGTTTAATGCAGATGGCGGTGAGGTGATACAATGCCTCCTCACCCCCTGTCTAATGCTCTGAAGAGCAATCTGAACGGAGATTTCTCTTCAAAGAGCAAAGCAGGTGTAATTGAACTCTAAGAAACAAAATTGTTGAAAAATAGATCACAGGGCCATTAAGTAATGGATGTGTATGGATTTGGAGAAATAGGCCCCTATCAGACGGGGCAGACTCCGGGAATCCACTCAAAGATCCCCTGATAATCAGAGCGGGTGGATGGCAGGTCTGTGTTGGCTCAGTTTATACAGAACAGACATGGACAGAGCCCACTCTACTCTATGGCCAACTGGGTGTAAGAAGGACTCTGCTGTCTGTGTACACCCAACTACCACCGATCCACCTATGAGAACCGATCCCCTTGCATTTGTTTTTAGTGGACCGAATCAGAGGTAGGTGGGTGTAAATGGACCCGAGTCTGTTTACACCTGCCGGTCCATAGGGATGAACGGACCGAACAATCAGGTCCACTTAAAAAACTAACAGGGGGACCTGATCAGAATGGTGGTGTGAAAGGGGCCTGAAGACATCGTTTAGGGTCTAATGCTGGCTATACTCAGTTATCAAAACAAAAACGGTCGGAATAAAAAATAATCTATCATCATCATTGTATTATTAGATTTTGCCCAATTATTGACATATTATCGATCTAGAACAGCATAAACGATGATTTTTCGATCGATTACACAATCTGGGATTACATTTTAACACGGCGTGCGCTGTAGATTTGTTAGCAATGTTTTCAAATAAATTCCACCACTGTTTCGAAATTCATTTGTTTTGGTGCAAAAAAAAAATCAGTTTTTTGGCATAAAAATCTGCATTTCGAGAATCAAAATTAGCCACTAACTTCAGCCGAAATTTGGTCATTTAGACAGTTCATTTGTTTTTCGGCCAGTTAATGGGCACAAAATCGATAATTGTTGGGACGTTTTTTGAGCCAAAAAAAATTAGGTTTGGAAATTTTCTGCCGACCGAATTAAAAATTGAAAGGATAATATGTTTCCCGTCTGAACTGTCTGCATTAGGTATATGTAAAAAAAGAAAAAAAAAAAAGCATTCATTTATGTCCACCGAACGATTTATCGGTCATTACATGATGGCACCCTCGTTTACGCTCACGGCCGAATGTCCGTTTATCGAAAATGGGTTTGGCCGATTTTTCGCATAGTGTATGGCCAGCATAAGTTTAACATAATTCAGCTTGTTACCCTTTCAGTTATTGTCCCCACTGCCAAGTACATTGCAACGTATCAAGCGTCTAAACATTTGGTTATTTTAAATTGCTGATTTTAAACAACAAAATACATGCCACAGCAGCAAGATGCAGAGAAGCTGACGCGTTTCACACTGTAGTCAGTGCTTAATCATAGCTATGAGCTATGATTAAGCACTGACTACAGTGTAAAACGCGTCAGCTTCCCTGCATCTTGCTGCTGTGGCATGTATTTTTATGAACAAAATTAAATAAAGGTTGAAGATTGTTTTTGAGTGTGGCTGTCTAGGATTTTCTCTTACTACTTCATTATCAGCATTGCCAGCACCTGTTGCTTCCACCATGGAGGAGATGTTTGTTCCTCACAGACCTCTTTCAGAGCGGTGATATCCTTCTTTCTGGAAATTTAGTATGACTTTTGGGAAGGACTGTCACAAGTCATCCCCTAACTGAAATGTATGACAGTCATCAAAGATTGCATTTTGCTGCAATTATCCTGCGTCATCATGAGCTGATCTCAGCCAGCTGTGCCGTTGTCATTCGATCACTGATGAGGTGGTATGTGACCGATTATACCAATCCACAATGAATGGAAAATGATTTTCAATTGTGCAAAAACTGGACTAATTTGAAGTGCTCCTTGCTGCATAGGCCAGTTATAGGTTGGGGTGGTTGTCATTTGTTTGTACTGGTCCTGCTGGACCAATTTGATGACTATGAGATCTATGTAAAAATAGAAGACTTTATTTAGCACTCAGCACAAATCTATCTAATGACTATATCCATCTACTTCTCTGTACAAGCATATCACTATACAGGATAAAGGAAGGACAGTTATAAGGTGCCAGTTTTCTACCTGGAATGTACGGTCTCGGTTCCTAGGGATGAGCAACAATAAAAAGTTACATAAAATGCGACTTGTTTGTATCCATGGAGACTGTATACCAGAGTATGAATGTTATGCTAAGATCAGTTTTACCATGATAAGACAGGTAACCCACAGTGAAAGCAGAAGAAACCTAAGAAGATGTCAAAGTCACCTGTAGAAAGAAGAAGAAAGACACCTCAGGCAAGGAGAATGAGATTTTTAAAAGCAGCCGTACACAAATGATCCTCTGACGTGTTCAGTTTATATTCAAAATCAGATTGGAGCGTGCCACGCCCTGTGCTTATAACCGTCACTTCAACTAAACTACGGGCCTCCAAGAAGAAAAACCTGTAGAAAAGTCACCAGCACCTGCAGACCGGCATCATAGTCATAATGCCGAGTAATTCACCGAGTCATGCGGGTCAGAGAGAACATATTAGGACAGGCGCAGGCTCCATGTCCTATAATATACAAGTCCGGAGTACCAGGCAACGAAAACAATACATGAGATACAAATGAGCAACCAGCAATCACTGCTACTGAGGTCACCAGTAACCCCAAATTTATTTTACCAGGTCACTGGGAGATACTTCCTGAAATGTGTTCCATATCTTCCTGGGGAGATCCACTCTCCATATATCCTTGTGATACTGTGGGGTTCAATACAAGTTCCATCTCAGCTGGTACTGACGCCCATAGCAACCTGCCGCTGAACCCCCCCACACACACACACACACACAGTTTAGAAAATTTTAAAAAAATTCAGAAGCCGCTTTTTCCCCAACTTCTTCAGTACAAAAAAGCAATGAAAAACCCAGCATTTTGGAGTTGTCACAGGTACAGGATAAGAGGGGTAATATTTAAAGGGGACACATGTTCCAGTGACAACAGTCTAGAAGTTTTAAGTGTTAGATTACAGTGGGTAAGGATTAGACCCCCTGTATGGTTTTTACTGCTATCTGAGGCATTGTAAGAGAGATTTCCCCTTAAAGCAGAACGCTTCTCTCCAGCACTGCAGTGGTCCAAAGCTTTCTGCTAGCCGCTGTTTCTGGGTATTGATCTCCTGCAATTTTCATTGACCAAGCCTAGAGGACATCACTCCCATGTATGTGCAGGATTTCAATCAATTTTTCCAACATTCATGAAACGCTGAGCTGCGCATGCAAACAGGCAGGTAAAAACACTCAGACCCCTTTCACACTCAGGCTAGGGCTGCAACTAACAATTAATATTCATAATTGATTAGTTGGCCGATTATTGTTTCGATGAATCGATTAATCAGTTAATAACCTTAAAAAAAAGTGTGATGTATAATTTAGTTAATATGTAAAGTTAGTTGCCCTCCACCGCTTACCGGAGCCGTCGGTAGCGGCGGAGGCGATCGCGTCCTTCTCTCTTCTGTGCCTGGAGACAAGTGAGGCCAAGATGGCACCCACTCGTCTCCATGACACTGCTGGGTGGAAGCAACGTCAAAACGTCACTTCCGCCCACGCCTCTTAAAAGGCGTATTTTTTTCAATGTCATTTTTTTTAAATGATTTTTTTTTTTTTTTTTTAATTGCATTTTAGTGTAAATATGAGATCTAAGGTCTTTTTGACCCCAGATCTCATATTTAAGAGGTCCTGTCATGCTTTTTTCTATTACAAGGGATGTTTACAATCCTTGTAATAGGAATAAAAGTGACATTTTGGTTTTTAAACAGTGTAAAAATAAATAAAATAATGTAAAATAAATAAATTAAAAAAAATGTTAAAAACTCGTCCGACGAGCTCGTTAGAAAGAAGCGAACGCATACGCGAGTAGTGCCCGCATATGAAAACGCTGGTCAAACCACACATGTGAGGTATCGCCACGACCAGTAGAGCGAGAGCAATAATTCTAGCCCTAGACCTCCTCTGTAACGCAAAACATGCAACCTGTAGAATTATTTAAACGTCGCCTATGGAGATTTTTGAGGGTAAAAGTTTGACGCCATTCCACGAGCGGGCGCAATTTTGAAGCGTGACATGTTGGGTATTAATTTATTTGGCGTAACATTATCTTTCACAATATAAAAAAAATTGGGCTAACTTTACTGCTGTTTTTTTTATTCAAAAGTGAATTTTTTCCAAAAAAAAAAGTGCGCTTATAAGACCGCTGCACAAATACGGTGCAAAAAAAAGTATTGCAACGACCGCCATTTTATTCTCTAGGGTGTTAGAAAAAAAAAAAACACATATAATGTTTGGGGGTTCCAAGTAATTTTCTAGCAAAAAAAACTGTTTTAAACATGTAAACACCTAAAATCTAAAACGAGGCTGGTCCTTAAGTGGTTAAGAACGTTCGTTCAATTTTCTAATAGTTAGTGAGGTCAAATCAACGTTCATTTTCAACCACAGTGATGGGAAAATTTGGAAATAATAGAAAACTTCTTGGTCAAAGGAATTTTCAGACAGTGTATGTGGTTTTCGTTCAGAAATTACATTCATTTTAAAAACAGAAATGTTAAAAACAAGTGAAAATTTCAACAACATTCTTTCATTTAGCGAATGAAAATTGATCGGTGTGGCCAGCATAAGGCTCGGTACACACCTATGCAGTTTGCTTCTGATCTGTTTCTGCAGAGCTTTTTGCTGTGCGTTTTCATTTTTGCACACGTGATTTTGCAATTTTTTTTTGCCCAATTTGTTGTTGGGCAGATTAAAAACACAAATTGCTGCAAAAACGCATTACATGCTTTTCTGCAGGTTCTCCATTGAAGTATACGGAACCAAAAAAGCACCGTTTTGTGTTTAAAAACAGTCCCTGACCCTTTCCAAATACGCAGCAGGTGAAAAAAGCATAGATGTGAACGCGTCCCATAGGAAACCATGTAAACGAACTGTAGTGCGTTTCTGCAAAAAGCACCAAAAAACACATCGATGTGAACCAGGTCTAATAGGTTTATTAACATAAAGTGGTTAAAAAAACTAAATTTAGCCCTTTATAGTACAAAAAAAAAAAGCAGATAATCACTACTGTAAAGGGGTTAATTTTTTTACTGTAGAACTGTGAAAGTAATATTTACAGTAGTGATTATTTGCTCTTTTTGTACTATAAAGGGCTCATTTTATTTTCTTTTTTAACCCCATTAGGTTACTGGCCGATTAATCGATTATGAAAATAGTAACTCAGGTTCTTAAAAAACTGCCCATAAAACGTCAGTAACTTTTGGAGGGCTTTTCCGGCGCTAGCGGTGTAATTTTTTTTTGGTTGCTTTCACACTGAAGCGCTTTACAGGCGCTATAGCGCAAAAAATAGCGCCTACATAGTCCCTGTAAAGAGCCTCTCCCCTCACTCCAGTGTGAAAGCCCGAGTGCTTTCACACTGGATCGGCGAGCTGGCAGGACGCCAAAAAAAGTCCTGCAAGCTGCATCTTTGAGGAGCTGTAGGAGTGCTGTATACACCGCTCCTATAGTGCCCCTGGGCAGTGCTTGCTGAAGTGCCAGAAAGCGCCGCTGCTTTGCAGGCGCATTTAACCCTTTTTTGGCCGTTAGCGGGGGTTAAAAGCACCCCTCTAGCGGCCGAAAAAACTACGGTAAAGCGCCGCTCAAAATAGCGGCGCTTTACCGCCGACGCCCCCGTGTGAAAGTAGCCTAGAGGTCACATGGCAACGTGACCTAAAATAAAATAAAAAAAAAAAAAAAAAAAAAAAAGGGAAAAACATTTTGTGGCGCTTTTGCGGCACTTTTCAGGCGCCTCCCATTTGTGGCGCTTTTGCAGCACTTTTCAGGCACTTCCCATTCATTTCAATGGAGAGGGGCATTTTTGAGGCGCTTTTTTAAGCACTCCAAAGATGCTGCTTGCAGGACTATTTTCACCGCACCGCACCGCACCACCCCAGTGTGAAAGCAGGAGTGTGCTATGTTCTGAGTGCAGAGTTCAGGAGAAAGGTTTCTTACTTTAGAATCACCTTTACCTGCCTCTTGATTTATATGCACCGACTTTGCTATATGATAAGAACAGGTGTACACTATAGATCCCTGATAATAGATGCGTTGATCAATAGTTGAGAAGACTATTAAATTTAATAAGACATGAAGGTATGTGTAGTAAATAGTGATACTACTCTTACAAATCAATGCTACTACATCACTGCCAACGCAAGAAAGCAGATGTGGTTTATCCAGACATGAAAAATTCCTCATTTGTTCGTAAACAACCTTTTCACATTAACATCTCAGAAAATCGAGAAATAAGAAGAAGTAGAAATAACACATTTCACATTTTAGTTGTGCACGTGAGACTTATTTATGCACATGCTGTCACTAACCACTAGAAAACTGTGGTCCTAAAGTAATGGCCAGGAGCCCGTTTGCAAGTAATTGTTTCTGGCCATATACATACAGGATATTCATCAAATCAGACATTTTAATTAAACAGTGGATTAGGCAGACAAATAAATGCCAATAATGGTTGCCATATCCCACGGATTTCTCAGAAATACATTTTGGAGAATAAAGCTACTGAACATTTTCTACTGCTGCAGACATTACAAGTAATAATTTCAAAAGATCTGAAAAGTCTAACATAAACATGTTAAAAGTGTATGCAAGTCTACATTCACACTTGATCCGATCATATTCTTGGAGATTGTGAAGCATTTTTTTCAGGCGTTTTACAGGCATTTTGACGTGTATTAGGCTTCAGGTGTTGGTCTCCTAGGGGAGGAGAGCATTTTGGGCCACTCAAAAAACTTTACAACGTAATGAAATGTTCTGGTTATAGCTGTGTAAGATGGGGCTTCCCCTCACATTGGGGATATTTCCTCTCCCTTCCTGTTGCATTTTTAAAACATGAAGTCAAAGGGAATCTCCCCAGCAGAACACAGACAGGGATTGTATACTTTAAACATAAACATCTGATGATTAGATCAACAGGCAAATATCTGAATGTAGGTTACCGGATGAAAAATCTTTACCCATTACCAATCATGAGGGTTCATTTAAAAGCAAAGGTGTTAATTGTTGTGCTACACCTGTTCTACACACATTGTTGATCTAAGATAAATGCATGCTCCGAGATCACTGAGGCTTGAAGACACACCAAAACAAAATGTGGGGTGTTTCCGGAGGAATTTGTCTTCTATATAGATCAATGATCTCTAATACAGCTGCGTCCATTGTGTGAAAGTAGTTATAGATTAATCTACTGTGTAAAAAAGATGCAACTTTCCACCCCAATGCAAAGCTCCCCAACTGTCCCTCGTTGGGACTATCCCTCTTGACACCAAATCCCTTTTTCCCTCGTGTAGCTTCAGTTGTCCCACTTTTTGGTCTGATGTGTGCATCTCTACATAAAATGTACCGTGAGCACACAGAATCTGGTGCAACTGGGCACGCTAGCCAATCAGCCTCTAACTTCAAAATGTTCAATTAATCTGCGACAATAAAACCTGGAAGTTGATTGCTTTCTATGCAGAGCTGCACCAGATTTTGCATTCTCCAGTTTTCATAAATCAACCTTAGCGTAATGCTGCTGCACTAAACTTTTTGTGCAACGCCTACATTACTGCATTTGTTACTCATAAGTCAATATAAAAAGAAAAAGTAAAAGGTCAAGATAAGAAAAAAACAAAACAAAAAAAAAAAAACACTTTTTTTGTTTTAGGAAATCATTTTCTGCATATTATTATATTGTGGTTGCTAGGCCCATGTCAGGAAGTGTCCTCTGCCTGCATACTGTGTGCTGAAAGGTGTTCCTCTTTATCATTTCAGAGAGTTGGGAGGTATATCATTGAGAAAACATTACTGTTTTCCCAGCAAGTCACAAAATAACACTGAAGCACTTTTTCTGGCATACACACGCCATCGATGTCCATACAGCTATGGCCTAGAGCAGTGGTCTCCAAACTGTGGCCCTTTGTTTGCATGTATCCAGTCCTTGTGCCATTATTCCCCTCCACTGTCAGCAACAGTGAGATATAGTTCCTCCCACTGACACCAATGATGGAGTACTATTCCTCCCACTGGCATTAACCATAGGGCACTATTCTTCCCATTGATACCAATGATGGGGCACTATTCCTTCCATTGACACCAACGATGGGACACTATTCCTCCCACTGACACCAATGATGGGACACTATTCCTCCCACTGACACCAATGATGGGACACTATTCCTTCCACTGACACCAATGATGGGACACTATTCCTTCCACTGACACCAATGATGGGACACTATTCCTCCCACTGACACCAATTATGGGACACTATTCCTCCCACTGACACCAATGATGGGACACTATTTCTTCCATTGACACCAATGATGGGGCAGTGTTTACTCCCACTGACGCCAGGACATTTTCTTCTCCTACTGGCCACAGTTTGGCCCCCCTAAAGTTTAAAAGGACATTAAACTAGCCCTTTCTTTATAAAGTTTGGAGACCCCTGGCCTAGAGGCAAAGGCAGCTGGGCAAAGTCATCTAAAATGTTTAGATTATTCTATAATTACTGTAGCCCAGAAACCAATAAAAATACAGTGGATTCAAAGTGTAATGTTAAGCTTTATCCATCTTAAAGCATACATTAACCACCTCCCAGGCCACCGTATTGTCAGTTGATGGGCAGCGGCTTTCTCGTTCTGGGGCGACGTCATATGATGTCGTCCCACACTCACCACGGTCGGTGGTGCGCTCTGTCCCTGGGACAGGGTGTATCACCGATCTCAGTAAAGAGCCGATGGCGAGGCTCTTTACCCACATGATCAGCTGTGTCCAATCACAACTGATCACATGTAAACAAGGAAATGCAAGTTATCGGCATTACTTTCCTCACACTGACAGCATGAGAGCAGAGCTGATCAGTAGCATTTCCTTATAGGGGACATCTGCACAAATAATCAAGGCGCTGATTATCAGTGCAGCCCCAACAGTGCCCAGCAGTGATGCCAGTCAGTGATCAGCAGTGATGCCAGTCAGTAAGTGCCCATCAGTGCTGCCTATCCATGCCCATCAGTGCCACCTATCAATGCCACCTATAAGTGCTGCATATAAGTGCCTCATCGGTGCCCTTCATTGCTGTGTCATCAATGCCCACCAGTTCAGCCTCATTAGTGCACGTCAGTGAAGGAGAAAAATTAATTATTTACAAAATGTTATAACAGAAGCAAGAAAAAAAACATTTTTCAAAATTTTAGGTCTTTTTTGGTATTATTATTATTCTGTAGTCCAAGATAAAAACTAGAAGGACTCTTCAAGATAAAGCAGGAAGTGAGTAAAGCACACAGGACATCTCTGATTTTCCGACAAAATCAACAAGGTTTTTCACACTGACTAAATTTCTAACACTCAACAAACGCTGCCATAGCATTTGTATGACATTGGTATGGGCGTCAGGCAAGCGTCAATGAGCTTTAGACAGGCGTTTTACAGTTAAAAATTCTCCCCAAACGCCCTGTGGCCAGTTTTCAAGCGCCTGACGAGCGTTAAAACTGCTCCACAAATGCTTATTACATTACAGTAAATAAACTAATCTTAACACCCCACAACTGCTTGCCAGAGCATTTGCGAGGCGTTACCATAGGCTTGAATGGGAGGCGTTGAAAGGCTTCAAAACGCCTCCTGACTCGACATGAGGCTTCAATTTTGAAGCAAAGGGACGCTATCGCTGTCTATTGCATCTTGTGCAAAGGGGTTTGGGGGTCTTTTTAACGCCTCTTAAACGACTGCTCTTAATGCCAGTGTGAACTCAGCCTAACAGAGCAAATAAGAGAAGTTTATTGTTAGCCTCGGTTCACACTGGGACGACTTGTCAGGCGACCTAGTCGCCTGACAAGTAGCGTCCCGTTCTCTGCAATGGAATCGTTCGCTCCGACTTGCGCCGCTCGACTTAGAAAAAGGTTCCTGTACGACTTTGGGGGCGACTTGCATTGACTTCTATACAGAAGTCTTATTGCAAGTCGCCGCCGAGTCGTGTCCTGGGGCGCCTGAGGCAGTCGCGCTGCAAGTCGTGCTGCCTCAGTGTGAACCGACCCTTAGGGTTTACATATACATAAGAGGCATCTGTATTGCTACTTAAATCTTGGTGTGCTTTGTGAATTTCTTTCAGTTCTGTGCAGGACAAAAACGTTGCTTCTCTGAAGGAGCTTCCTGTAAAAAAAAAAAAAAAAAAGGGAAGAAGACTGGTCACTGCTGCTCTTTCCTTGTGCAGGGTGACTGGTCTGTTACTTTCCCCCTTCTGTAGTTTTCTGCAGGCAGCCTCTAGTAGGTGGGCCAGCTCAGTCCCTCCCACAGCTCTGCTCAGCAAAGGATACTGTCTATGCAGCAGAGATGATGTCATCACTACTTTTACATCAGAGTATTTGGGTTTGCAAAGACACTTGCTGCATACAAAAGTTGATTTATATCTGGATGTGGCTGTTAAAGAGTATATTTATTTTTTTTTTTCTTCCCAGAGTTCAGCTTTAAAAAGAATCTTCAGTCACTAGATATTAAAAAAAAAAAAAAAAAAAAAAAAAAAAAACAAACAAACCACCAAAACACACACACACACACACACACACACACACACACACACACACACACACTCTAAGACCCCTTTCACATTGCAGGCGTTTTTCAGGTGCTTTATTTAGCGCTAAAAATAGCACCTGCAAAGCGCCTGAAAAATGCCTTATCTGCAACCCCAGTGTGGAAGCCCAAGTGCTTTCTCACTGGGGCAATGCGCTGGCAGGACATAAAAAAAAAAGTCCTGCAAGCAGCTTCTTTGAGGCGCTTCAGGAGCAGTGTATACACCATTCCAAAAGCGCCCCTGCCCACTGAAATCAATGGGCAGCGCCGCCGAAGCGCCTGCAAAGTGCCTCGGCAGCGGCGCTTTGCGGGCGCTTTTAACCCTTTATTCGGCCGCTAGAAGGGGTTAAAAGCGCCCCCGCTAGCGGCCGAAAATGGCTTCTAAAATGATGCTAAAGCGCCGCTAAAACTAGCGGCGCTTTACCGCCGACGCCCCCACGCTGTCAGTGTGAAAGGGCTCTAAAAGTCAGCACCTACAAATACTTTGGCTGCTGACGTTAACTAAACGGACACTTACCTGTGCAGGGATCCAGCACTGCCCTCATCCAACTGTGACTCCTTGTGGCTTCATAGTTGACTTCCCAATGTGCTGTGCCTTGGGGAGGGAAGAAGTGGGAGCAGGTACCCCCCAAAACTAGATACCTGCTCCTCCACCACAAAAAAAAAAAAACTGCCAATAAATTGGTTTATTCCACTATAAGAGTTCTGTTTCATGGACATCCCAGTGATACCTGAGCCATTTCAGGACACTAAACAGAGCATCACATTACCCTCTGCACACCTTAACAGCACAGCGGCCCCTAAATTTGCAGACATAGTACATTTATATCAAAAGTGGATCCTCCCACATTCTTAGAATTAAAACAATTTTATACTTCAATATCCAGATGTATCTATATCGCTGAACAACAAAAAATGAAAAATATAAATGCTGAGCAGTCTATCAATGCGATACACAGATGTGTTTTGTCTTACTGTAAAAAAACAAAAAAAAAACAAAAAACACAAAAAACAAAACCACAATATGTTTGTTTTGGAACTGTATGTTTACTCTCTGTATTTATACAACTAGGCTTAGTCCAAGTCAGTACAACCACTTTCAGCACAGTACTTCAAGGTAAACTACATTAATGCCACAAAAGTAATCCTAGTTACCAGAAAGTTTTGTCAGAACCAGCACTTATAAATGTATAGATCATGAAAAACACGAGTTCTACATTCCGGTGCAATTCCTATGCGACTCAGTGAGGTGCAATTTTCAGCCCATATTATTCCTACAACCAATTCACTCAATGGTATACATTTCCATAATAATGCGTGTGTGTATTGCCCCTATTGGCAACTGTGTTTTAACAGCATCTTAGCTAATCATCAATTACTTGATGTTCATACCAAACTCATGTCTGCTACAAATAAGAACACAATCTGCCCCATAATCATTAGCTATGGCTCCTCATGTAAGAAATTACACACAGGTATTTAGAACAGTTTTGTTAAGAATGCAAAGTGTTGCCAATTAGGCATTTTCTTTACTTTTATGTAAATCCCGCCCTATTGTTATCGCAAAAACAAGAAAGATAAGGAGCTTGGGTAAATAAGACAACCTGGCCATTCATGTTGCCAATTAAAACACTCCAAAGGAAATTGCCAACGGGGGAAAACTCCCAAATGGTCATAAAAAAATGTAGTTCTAACCTTTTGAAAAAAACTAACGAAAAGATGTAAATCCACTTGATAAAACATGAAACACTGCAAGCCTTTATAAGCACATTTTTGAGAAGTTTTCTTCTCACTTTATTAAGCAATTATGATGTGCAAAGTGCAGTAACTGTAGCAGCAAGGTCATGCTAATTTTTATGGCATCATTTAAAAAGAAGTATGGCCTTACTTCTCGTGGGTCATGCACTTACTTGGGCTCTCCTGTGACCTGGAATCAGCAGCCAGTGAGCTGAAAACCCATTGTCAGCTGACGTCACAGAGCGGCTCCAGGATTCTGACAATGTCGGGATCCACCCACATTCCAGAATGGCAGCTGGCTCCGGCACTGGCTCTCAGAGCCAACTGCACCCCCGCAAGCAAGCAAGCAAAGACCAACAGCGGACCAAGAACTGAGCGATCAGTGGTCATGTGATCACTCAGTTCTCAGGCTTAGAGCTGGTGGGGGACAGCTGCAGCAGGGAGGTGGATATAGAAGTTTTTTCCAGAACCCCACACTTCTTTTAACAGATCCATAGTCCCGTGGGGGCTAATGGTCTGCTCCTTTGCCGCTGGAATGTGGCCAGGGACTCCTACATCATTCCAAACAATGCAGGACCAGCAGTGGCCACTGGTATTGTGTTGTACATCGGCGAAAGGGGTGGTGACCAGGCTGGTAGGAAATCAGCTAGAATTAATTTAAAGAAGCCAGTTGTTGCAACTGGAACTAGCAGGGACGAAGACTGTAGGACCATGGATTAAGGCAAATATGACTCTGCTTAGATTATTCCCCAACGGTATATTCTTCATCAACTGGGGGGAATTTTTATTGTATTTACATATTTAGATACACCAAGCAGTTGTAAAGATATGTAGTTTTATGAACACATGCTAAAGTTGTAAAACTAGGTTAGGGCATTAAGGTTTGTTTTAGGTTTGTCGTTAACATTTTTAGACCTCGTATTCCTAATTCCTAAGTGTTTACTTAGGAAGTACAGTTCATAAGTGGTTTATAAAATGCCCAAATATATATATAGGCCTGCTGTATGACAGAGCACGATACCATAAAGTTCATCTGAAAAGAATTCCGGCAGAAAAGGAGACACATTCGATTTTATTTTTTATTTTTTCTTTATTTACTGAAGCCTTGTACACACGATGAGAAAATGACAAATGGTCTTTTTTTTTTGCATGCAAATCTCATATTGAAAATGAAGAGGTTACTTAAAGTGGAGTTCCACCCAAAAGTGGAACTTCCACTCATCAGGTTCCTCCCCCCCTCCGGTGACACAGTTGGCACCTTTCAGGGGGGAGGGGGGTACAGATACCTGTATATTACAGGTATCTGTACCCACTTCCGGCGTAGATAGCCGCAGAATCTGCGGTTATTTACGCCACTTCCTGCTCCCTCCCCGCTGCCTGCTGGGAAACACACGGGTCCCAGAGGCAGCAGGGAGCATTCGTATTGCGCGGCGCGACTCGCGCATGCGCAGTAGGGAACCGGGAAGTGAAGCCGCACGGCTTCACTTCCCGATTCCCTTACCGAAGATGGAGGCGGCAGCACCCGAGGACGGAGAGACGCTTCGGCCTCGGGTGCCGACATCGCGGGCGCCCTGGACAGGTAAGTGTCCATGTTTTAAAAGTCAGCAGCTGCAGTATTTGTAGCTGCTGACTTTTAAAATTTTTTTTTTCGGCGGCGCTCCGCTTTAAGTTACGAAAATTCTCATAAAACAGAATACAAATTCAGAAGTGATGTACTGATTGTATTGTAATGTATTCTTTTATTTCTAAGCATGTGCGGTGTTCGTCACTCAATTTTTTTCTGGGAAAAACAAAAACGGTACTGATTAACCACTTCAGCCCCGGAAGGATTTGCCCCGTTAATGACGAGGCCATTTTTTGCGATACAGCACGTAGTCGATTTAACTGACCATTGCGTGGTCGTTCGACGTTGTACCCAAACAAAGTTGACATCCTTTTTTCCCCACAAATAGAGCTCTTTTGGTGGTATTTGATCACCTCTGCTTTTTTTTTTTTTTTTTTTATTTGCGCTATAAACAAAGAGCGACAATTAAAAAAAAAAAAAAAAAAAAAAAAGAAGGTGGTTATCTGCTTTCTGCTATAATATATATTAAAAAAACAAAAACATTTATTCATCAGTTTAGGCCGATATATATATATCTCCTTCTACATATTTTTGGAAAAATAAAAATAGCAATAGGCGTATACTGATTGGTTTGCACAAACGTAAGCGTGCACAAACTATGGGATTGATTTAGGGACTTATTTATTTTTATTGTTTTTACTAGTAAGGGCAGTGATCTGCGATTTTTAGTGGGACTGCGATATTGCGGTTGACAAATCCGACTCCAAATGACACTTTTTGGGGACCAGTGACATTTTTACATTGATCAGTGCTATAAAAATGCACTGATCAATGTAAAAATGACACTGGCAGGGAAGGGGTTAACACTAAGGGGCGATCAAGGGGTTAACTGTGTTCCCTGGGTGAGTTCTAACTGTAGGGGGGGCTGGGCTGCCTGGGACATGACAGATCACTGTTCCCGATCACCGGGAACAGAAGATCTCTGTCATGTCATCTGGCAGAGTGGGGAATCTCCTTGAATACAGAGGCAGTTCCCAGTTCTGCCTCTCCTCACCGCTATCACAGGTCGCCGGCGGACAGAGTTCGCCCGACCTGCGGGGACACTCCCGCAGCGTGCAGGGGGAGCGAAAGCACGCTGCCGGCAGCACACGCCCACCTGCAACTGCGTGAGCCACTGTACAGGTACGGCAATTCGCGCAGCGCTGCCAACCTGCCGCAGAATATCTGCGTGAGCTGGTCGGCTAGTGGTTACATTAAAAACATTCGTTCTGGTATCAGATGATAACATTTTTCATGCTTGTTCCTTCAGATAATTTTGCATAAACGGTCATGATCAGCTCTCAAAAGCGGTGTACGAACAGTCAGATTATTGCACAATTGCTTCGAAAGTGGTCTTTTTCATCCGATTTTCTCATCATGTGTACTAGGCGTTCGATTTCATTTTACTAAACAAATTCTTTTTAATGTGTGTGGCTACTAATAGGCAGAACCTTGTAGAAGTCATGTTATCTCTACATCTATACTGGTAGCTGTGAGAACACGTCCAGAATACTGCACACCTGCTGTGTGAATGACTTTGCGGTAGTTCACAGTGTTCCACTTCCTCATCCAGTATGCTGGCTGGGTAAATATTGTCACCTTCCTTTATCTCGACAGTCCACAGCAGATAATCTTTTATCAACAAAGATATGAAAACATTATAAACACATGAAATTGTATATGGCTTCTCCTTTGGGTGACTGACTTTTCATTTAGAGCAGCTAGAACGGTTCCATAACCTCATAACAAGCACCCAATTCTGAAAACTTTCCAAACCATTCCCACTGCACAGATTGCAGTCAGAAACTTCAATGACCAAAGCTGCTCATACAGGAGGGAAATGTACTGAGGAGTCAAAGTCTTGGTAAATCCTCCTCTAATGTAATGTGGCACAGGTATAGGTCATTGGTTTCAAATTCCTAACCTCATACTTGAAATGTTTGTCTTCTCGGGTGCTCGATCATTTTTGTTTGAACACCAAATGAGATTGTTGCACAACTGTTCCTAAAATGGTGTCTATGCAGGGTTAGGGTTAAGTTTACATACCAGCACTGTATGTAGCTCAGTGTACCAGCATTCTTGTTAATGGTACAGATCAAATATATGTAATTACATGAGATGTGCTGTGAGTGACCAGTCCTAATTTTTAGTATTCCATTGAAACCAGACTTTGAAAACTCGCAGATCCTTTTGACCCGTTTTCCAGCACAGACTTCTATATGAAACCTTATTTTATCCCTTCACAATTTTCAATTCAAATTGCTCAGTTCCCAAATATCTTTAAAGTTGCTTTTTTTAAAAGCAAGAAACAGCCTTTAACAACTGAAAACGTGTTTGTTTGCAATGGTTTTTATTCAGAATTTTTTAATGTATACAAAGTCACAAAGTCAGCAATAGCCGTTAGGACAATAAACAGTCATTGGCTGTAAACCAGGGTATAAATCTTTGTCAGTTAAGAGTATATACTGTCAAACATACTACATCACCATTTAAATTATGAAAATACAATGCATGATTCAGAAAAAAAACAAAATATAAAAAAGAAAAAAACAGGCAACAAAACGATAGAGATATAGATATATATATAGAGATATAGATATATATATAGAGATATATATATATATATATATATATATATATATATATATATATATATATATAGAGAGAGAGAGATATATATATATATATATATATATATATATATATATATAGAGAGATATATATATATATATATATATATATATATATATATATATATATATATATATATATATATATATATATATATATATATATATATATATATATATATATATATATATATACATACACACACATACATACATATACATACATATACACACACACACACACACACACAATGACTCTTGTCACCTCCCACCCTTCTGAGTAAAATCAGGACGTGGGAGTACCATCTAACAATGCTATTTTAGATCTAAGAAACTCTCCTCTTGCTCGGAAATCAGTAGGTGTGGAATAGCATATAAAAAGGAAAAATGTATTACACTAAATCATGAAGAACTCACAACACCTGTTTGAAATACCGGCCAGTCTTAACTCTCAGGCACTTGCGGGTACCCCAGTTGACCTGAGCACCCACAAAGGGCAAATATGGTAGGACAAGTAGAGAGGATGTAGTTAATAGGAGGAGAGAAGGGAAACAGCATTAGAGAGAAAGAAAAGGTGCACACTATCCCACCCAGAGGAGAAAATATAAAAGGGGGGGGGGGGGGGATTCCATGGCATGGCTGTCTCGTATTTAAAGTGGTGTTCCGGCCGAAATTAAACTTTTTGAATAAAAATAACCCTATAATACACATGCTTAATGTATTCTAGTAAAGTTAGTCTGTAAACTAAGGTCTGTTTTGTTAGTTTATAGCAGTAGTTTGTTATTTTATAAACTTATAGCAGGCCGTGGCCATCTTAAGTGTGGGCATCTGAAGCCAGACTATTTCTTCCTGGATCCCATCCTTGCAGATCTCGCACATGCTCAGTGCAGCACTAGCAGTGTAATAGGTTTCAGGTCAGGTTTTAATAGCAACGGCAGTGTCAGAGGAAGTTGCTGTCCCTTCCCAGAAGGCATTGCAAACAGGAAATGATGCGATGAGCCACGGCCAGGGAGGAGGAAGTGAAAAATGAATACAGCAGATATACAGTAGGTGCTGAGAAACAAAATTAAAAAAAATATCCAATTCGTTTACAGTGCACAGTTTAGTGAGGGATGCTAAAGAGTTGTAAAAGTGGGTGGAACTCCACTTTAATCCAGGGGTCCCAAGTCTTCGAACGGGACAAGTTCAACATATAGAATCGCCGATAGGTGCTTGTTTACCATTATCCAAGATAAGTTGGACCTTAGTAAGTTGAAGGGAACTGGGAGATTTCCATGACTTGGCTATGGAGACCCTGGCTGCTACAAATATAAAGGCTATAAATCTCTGTGTGTCTCGATGTCCCCTCTACCGGGCGCCCCAACAGTGCCTGCAGTGGTGATTTAACAAGGTTCAACTGAAAACCTTTTATTTCTCACGAGTCCATATTAGAATTCACACGCCCTTTATTCCATCTAGATCAGGGGTCTCACACTGGCGGCCTTCCAGCTGTTGCACAACTACAAGTCCCATCATGCCTCTACCTGTGGGAGTCATGCTTGTAACTGTCAGCCTTGCAATGCCTCATGGGACTTGTAGTTTCGCAACAGCTGGAGGGCCACCAGTTTGAGACCCCTGATCGAGATAGATACTCACAAGTATTGTCTAAAGATAGCAGTATTTTTAGAGCCCATTCACACAGGGGCAACTTTGGATCCGACTTCAAGTCGCCCCTAGTCGCCTCAAGTCGCGCTACATGAAAAAAATCTATGTAAATGAATGGATCTGTCTTAATGCACACTATTGCAGTCGCTCCGACTTCAGAAAAGGTTCCTGTACTACTTCAATCCGACTTGAAGGCAACTTGTACCCATTGATTTCAATGGAAGTTGCCTCCAAGTCTGATCACTGTTCATACTGAGGCAACTTTACAGGAAGCAGAAAGGAAACAGAAAGTAATTTACTCCACTAAACAGCCAGCCCCCTCCTTCTCACACACAGCTGATAAGCTCTGATTGGCCACTTGTAAAGTTCCCTGTCCTGGAGGCGACTTCAAGTTGTGTTGTAAGTTGCTCCAAGTCGTGCTGTGATTCATACTCAAGTCGTGTCCAAGTTGCCTCCCAAAGTCGCGTCGTGTTGCCCCTGTGTGAATGGGCTCTAAAGGAGCAAACAATTTTAACAACTGAATCTTACACTCAAAATATCATAGATAAATAATAAAAAAAGTTGTGTGCAGTACACTCAGCTGATCTGTGCAACAATTTAGCTACTTGAAAAAAATCTTTGGTAAAATTAGCAAACAATGCACAGTAATGAAACAACTGTTGTGCTAAAGACTGGCTTCACATTGCAGTAGGGGTATTTTGTGACGAGTAGACGCATAACACTTTGCACAACGCATTAGAACCCCCCAAAGCATGAGTACAGTAGCTGTTATTGCATCAATGATGCAGCTCACCACACCACACAAAGTGTCATGATATGCTCCAGTACAAAAATATTTAGTCTGTTGTAGTTTGTTGGCAGCCTATTCAAATTGAAAGGATTGCCTTATAACCATGCACATTAACACAAAACTGGTTATGTCAACACGTGTGGGGATAACACACCACAAAAGATCAATGTAGGGGGGCCTTAGTGAACACCCTAATCTTAAGCTCCAGTTTAAAAAAATACTTTTTAAGTATGCATTCTTAAAAAGATAACTAAAAGGCAAAAGTATTTTTTTTTTTTTGTTTGGACAGAGTGGAGAGGGATTAGAATACCTGCCATGTTTTTATTGCTGTCTGTCACCCAATTTAGGGAGATTCAGCCTCTTTATCAGTCTTGTTTGCCATCATCAACGAACGTGAAAGTAAAAGAAAATCCCAAATCTTGGGTTAGTCCCAGAAGAGGAATAGAGGGAAAAACTTCCAAAACGGGCACTAGTTCTGGTGACCCTGATGACAAACAGGGCTTCCCTCACTTTGAAGGAATTTCCTATAACTTCCTATTTTGGCTATGGAACAGGAAGTGAAGGGAAATCTCCATATGGTGCAAAAAAACAAAACAAAAACAAAGACAGGGGTCATAACCCTCCAATCTAAAATGTTGCTTTTAATGTGTTGTCCTGTTAGGTGGCTACATTTTCCATGGTCCCATTGTATGTAAGAAAGTAGCCACCCTCTCTTGCTCATTCCTGAGATGGACTAGGGACTATGGAATTTGTATTGTGCATAGAGCAGTGCACATGACTGCAACTAACCTGCTCGTTCCCCACATTCAGAAATGAGTGTAAAAAGCAGAGGATCAAATCTCATGGAACATGTTAACAAAGAAAGACAAAAAAAACAGCAAGAAACGATTTAGTGAAAAATACATTTCAGAGCCATTAAGTAGTGGGCGTGTGTGGATTATTGTTGGAGAATAAGGATACCGTTTAGTGTTACTTAGGGGATTTACAGGGATGGGTTCTGTTTGTGAAAATATTTTTTATGTAGCTATAAATATCAACTGTACAAAATTTGTGTGCGTTTGCTTAATAATTTGTTACCCAACTGTATGACCTGAACAGTTGTAAAATCAACTGATCTCAAAAAGGTTTACAAAGCACAATTAAACAGCAGAGCTGAATGACTATACAGGTAAACCAAGATCTATAATTTGCATTGGCATTCAATACATCTAACAACAAATCATTAAAATTGGTGTATGTGCTACTGGTGGCAGCCTAATTATAAATTTGTCAACAAGCTATGTAAATTTCCAAATTTGGTTGAGATAGATATATATATATATATATATATATATATATATATATATAAATATATAAATAAATATATATATATAAAACACACACACACATATATTACATAATATAATAATAATTTTAAAAAGGGCTGCCAAAGTATCCTAATTCACAAAACAAGGACATGGCCTTCCCCTTTTATTGCAGCTCATGCCATATGCATTGTGTTGTAGTGTAGTGTGTCGCCTGCTGTTGTGGTAGTACAAAACTAACGGCACACCACACTGCAGTTTGTGCATTAACATACATTGCAATAACACGTTTTATATTGCCATTACCATAACGCATCAGTGTTTAGAGTAGTATATATAAAAGGATAACAATGGGAAAGTTCAGTAGCCCTTGTCTGGCATGCTGTGGCATATTGCAAGGTTCATATTGTCACGCATATAAAGAAGATTGTGAGAGAATTGCACTGCTGTACATAGAGATTGTACAACATTACACTCAGGGAAGGGAGCAGCTGGAGCACAGAAGGTCCTAGCAGCAAGAAGCCCCCACATTTGCATATAGTGACAGGTGTTACTTTTCAGCCAGGGTGAGGCAGATTGTAACTAATGGGAATAAAAAAAGGTTATGGAATAAACATTGTTGCCATTTGGTTATTTTCCTTCACATGAGTAGCCCACAAGTTCACTTTTAATAATGCAAAGAGTAATTTGCAAGTACATTATTTAACAGCAACCAAGCTAAACTAATCTTTTGCTGTAACTCAAACGTGATCTCATTGGTTACTGTGTGTTACATATCGTCATACCCATTTGAAGTGCTTTACTGAAGGACACCTGGCTACATTATGCAGATAACTTTTTCATGCGTCACCCAATCTACTAGAACTGCTTCCATTTGGAGAATGAGTTCTCACCACAAATATGAGAGC